>NC_030383.2:26295584-26361451 GCF_001625215.2 Daucus carota subsp. sativus
GTTTTACATAAATGTTAATGTATTCAACAATGTGTAAAGCTAATAATAATTCTGATTCTCATATAGCTAATTTATAACCTCTGGTTTTACTGGTCAACTTAAAGGTTGGTGGGATAATATATTAACCCCATACAAAGACAGAAATTTTGACTGCTAAGAATTAATACAAACACAAACTTCTGATTCAATGGTTGTTAAGTCTGAATATCAGGAAGATAGTGTATATACTTTAATACAAACTATTTTAAAACATTTTATAGGAAATGCTTTCCATACTATGGACTGTAGTCGTGAATTATTAATAAACCTAAGATGTCCAACATTAACCCATTTTAGGTGGTATAAAGATGTATTTTTGTCAAAAATAATGCATAGACAAGATGGTAATCTATCATTTTGGAAAGAAAAATATATTTCTGGATTACCTACTCTTTTTGCTGAAAGAGTTCGTAATAGATTAAGATCTAAACATCATGGTTTAGAAATACCTTTAGATCAATATACCTATGGTGAATTAACCAATGAAATGATTGCAGAAGGATTAGCTCTCTGCAATGATTTAAATTTAAAAGCCCAATTGAAAAAACAAGGAATTACTCATAGAAAAGAAATAGGTGAATTTTGTGAACAATTTAGTTATCCTTTGATAAAACCTACTTATAGGAAAATGCCTAAGAAATTTAATAAACCTAGAAAGTTCTATACTAGGAAAAGGAAAAAATACAAGGAAAATCAACCTAATAAATTTAAAACTTCTTTTAAAAAGAAAATACCTAAAAAACAATTTATTAAATCAATAACGTGTCACAAATGTGGTAAAAAAGGACATTATGCTAATAAATGTTTTCTTAAAAAGAAATAAATGAGTTATCTATGGATGATTCTCTAAAACAAGAAATTTATAATATTATTGATTCTGATTTAATTGAATCTGATACTTCTGAATATTCCTCAAATGAATTATGTAATATACAAGATTCTGATATAGATTATACTTCTGAGTCTGAGTCTAATGAAGACACTTGTGCTTGTAAAACATCTATTGATCCCTATGTTGCTAATTTAAACATGAATGGATTAAGTATAAATGTTCTTAGTAATTCAGAACAATTTGTATTAGATATGATAGAAAAAATTTCTGATAATAGTTTAAAAAGAGAAATGATAGAACAATATTTTATCTAAGATAAAAGAACCTCAGGAAAAACCTTATAAACAACCTCAAATTTATACACCATACACATTACAAGAAGTTATATCTAGGTTTAATCAACCAGAAAAACCCATAACTATTCAAGATTTAAAAGAAGAGTTAAATTCACAGAAAAAAGAAATTAGTAATTTAAAACAAAGAGTTAATCACTTAGAAAGTATTTGTGAGCAGAATACTTCATCAAAAGAAGATGGAGAATCTTCTAATCAATTTCTTTGCCGTTTACAACAAATAACATATCAAAAATGGTATATTAATATTACATTTAATCATTAATAAACATTCACTTTAAATACTATTGCTCTAGTAGATAGTGGTGCAGATATTAACGTGCTAAGGGAAGGATGGTTTCCGGTTCCTACACAATATTATGAAAAAACAAAACAAGATTTAAGTACAAGAAGCCAATGGTAGTAAATTATGGATTAAGTACAAATTAACTGAAGTAACAATTTGTAATCAAGGAATGTGTCTTGAATCTGCATTTATAATGGTTCCTAATCTTTCTCAAAGTATAATATTAGGAACACCATTTCTTAATAGTATTCAACCAATGACAATAGATACTTCAGGGATTCATACAGAAATTAATGGAATAAAAATATCTTATGAATTTATTTCATCACCCATTTTAAAAAATTTAAATGAAGTACCTATTAATAATATAAATTTACTAAAAAAAAGTATAGAGAATAAACAAAATCATAATACATTATTAAAACAAGAAATAATTAACTTAACTATTGAAGAAAAACTGAAAACTAAGATAATTCAAGAGAAAATTGATCAGGTACGTAATAATATTCAAACAGATCTTTGTAACAATTTACCTAATGCATTTTGGAATAGAAAAAAACATATGATCAGTTTACCCTATGAAGAAAGTTTTACAGAAGATAAAATCCCTACTAAAGCTAGGCCATCTCAATGGATAAAAATATGTTAGAATATTGTAAACAAGAAATAACAACATTATTAGAAAAGGATTAATTACTCCTAGTAAATCTCCTTGGAGTTGTGCAGCTTTCTATGTCAATAAAAATGCAGAAAAAGAAAGAGGCACTCCAAGACTCGTAATAAATTATAACCTCTTAATAAAGCATTAAAATGGATTAGATATCCAATTCCAAATAAAAAAGACTTATTAAATAGATTAAGTCAAGCAAGAATTTTCTAAGTTTGATTTAAAATCAGGATTTTGGCAAATACAAATAAAAACAGAAGATAGATATAAGACTGCATTACTGTTCCCTTTGGACAATATGAATGGACAGTAATGCCCTTTGGTTTAAAAAATGCACCTTCAGAATTTCAAAACATCATGAATGAACATTTTTATTCCTTATTCACATTTTTGCATTGTATATATAGATGATATTTTAATTTTTTCTGATAATATAGATCAGCATTTTAAACATTTAAAAATATTCATAGATATTGTTAAACAAAATGGATTAGTTCTATCTCCAACTAAAATAAATCTATTTCAAACTAAGATTAGATTTTTAGGTCATAATATCCATCAAGGAACAATCATTCCTATTGAAAGATCATTGATTTTTGCTGATAATTTTCCTGATAGGATTACTGATAAAAAAATGCTACAAAGATTCTTAGGAAGTTAAATTATATTGCTGATTTTTATAAAAATTTAGCCCAAGATACTAGTATATTATATAAAAGACTAAATAAAAATCCAGTACCGTGGACAGAAGAACATACTAAAGCTGTTCAAAAAATTAAGTTAAAAACTAAAACAATACCTTGTATTTATTTAGGAAATCCTCAATGGTTTAAAGTAGTAGAAACAGATGCGTCCAATATTGGATATGGTGGTATTTTAAAACAAGTAAATCCTGATAGTAAAAAAGAAGAATTACTAAGATATACTTCAGGAACATTGGAATAAAACACAATTAAATTATTCTACTGTTTAAAAAAGAAATGCTATCTGTATTAAAATGCTTGTTTAAATTTCAAGATGATGTATTAAATCAAAATTTTCTTCTTAGAATTGATTGTTCTTCAGTAAAGAAGTCCTTGAAAAGGATATAAAGAATTTAGTTGCAAAACACAATTTGCAAGATGGCAAGCCTTATTGTCCTGTCTTTGATTTTCAAATTGAATATAGAAAGGAGAAATCAAATTCTCTTCCAGATTATTTGACTAGAGAATTTTTACAGGATTACCCTCTCCAGAGAAAGAGGAATTAACTATGAATCTGGTGGTTATACCGAGGATCCACAAGTGGTAATACCAGAGAAAATAGATCTTCTTTAAAAAGATGTTCTTAAAGAGAACAAGTAGATGATATCTACACCTCAAATGTTTGTGAAGTAATACTTACTTTGGAAAATTCTGACCTTAAATGGTTTTCAGATGCTAATTATATTGCATCACGATATTTGAAACCCTATAATCAGTATCCTTTAAAAGGATCTAATAATACCAGATTGTTTTATGAAACAATTCTCAAGAAACTCAAAGTGTTGAATTTGAACACTTTTATAGAGGTGGAAATACCAACAAAATAAACATGCTCCTTATAGCTTTTCTAAAGCGTCTTTTAAAAAGATGTTATCTCCAACAGATTGGGGACTAGATCCTAATAGGACTAGACAAATGACCATTATCCAAATATGCCTTATACCTACTGGGATTATAAGGATGCTTGGTATAATTGTTTTTATTATAATAATCCAGATTTTAAACACACTTGGTTTTTCAGATTTATGTCTGATTTTATTATTAATGATCCTCCAAATTGGAGTATTCATTGGTGGGGAAAAATTTGGTCCCAAAACTAATGTTCTACCAGAAGAGTTATATCTCTTATTTCCTGGATATAAGGAAGAATGTTGCAAATGCTCAGATGAAGGGAATGATATTCCTATGATGAAATAATGATGGTTTATAACCTACCATGGATATGGACTTGGGAATATGCTACCAAGCAAATTCAAGGCTTTAATAAAGGTCTTCCTACCTTAGTTTCGCCAATTTAAATATAAATGGTGGAATAAGTTTAATACTGAAGAAACTGTTAAACAGTTGAAAGCTGATATTCAGTATTGTAAAAAATAAAAATCAAGAGAAGTTAAAACTTCAGGAAAAAGAGGAATAATAGATCCTCTAAAATCTCTTAAAGAGACCTTGAGAAGGAAATATCCTCAAGCTTCTAAAAAAGAATTCAAAAGAAGCTATTAGAAATTGCTTCATTTTCTGATACTGAAGATGAAGATATGGTAATACCAATTGTCAATCACAGAGGAATCCCCTGAAGATTTTGAGGAGAATCTCCAATACGCTCAAACTCAATAATGGATCCAATCAAGGAAAAATTTCGCAAGATTAATAAGCAAGAAAGAAAGCTTAGTCTGATATATCCAAAGATTCAGAAGCAACCAAGGAGTTGGAAATCTTAAAAATAAAAAGTCAATTAGCATACAATAAGTATGTGTTAACCAGATATGGTTCATTTCAGGAAATGCACTCAGCCAGAATTGCAGCTGAAAACAAAGCCGATGAATTGTGGGCACTTCATGATAAAGAATTAAGAATAAGGCACAAAAGAGATTGGTTATACGAAAGACTTGTGGAATCTAGCAACCTTATAGCATGAAGACGATCCAAAGAGTATTCAGAAAATTAAAGAAAAAGAAAGAGAAAATTAGAACTTTAGAAATATGGGTCGAAGCCCTGATTGACACATATCAAAGAGATCTTAGCAACTTTGAGTCAGATGAAGAACAAAATGAATTTCTCCTTTATGGACTCAGAGAAGAAATGACATTAATCTACAAACGAAACAGAGCAAGGGAAATGGAAAGAATTTTACTACATCAAAATAATCTCACTGGATGATGCAGTGATGATGCAGAGATGATGCAGTAGTGATGCAGGTGATGATGCAACCACTAAGATGACATAAGCAATGACATCATCAAGAAAATTCTGGACACCAATAATTGAAGACAATCATGGAACTACATAATGCAAAGCAATAATAGAGCTGCATGATAAATTCATGATGTAAGCAATGAGGTAATATAGTTTGTCTTTTTAGTGTGCAACTACTATAAATAGATGTGTGTAACTTAGTTGAAGGGCATCGAAAAACAGAACCCTTCAAAACCACTCTCAACCACTCTTGTAAAATAAACACCCTTGTATTGTAAAAGTTTTGAAGATCAATAAGAAGGTTTGAAGTTTGTATATCAGCTCTTCTACATGAGTAATAACTCGTGTAAGTATTCTTAATCTTTATCTTTGTCATTTAAATTACCGATTATATCTGTTTAAATATATCTGTCAAGTTCATAACTTGTGTTTTCTTGAAATCCTTATCGGTCCTTGTTGTGTTGAAGAATTTAGTTGCAAACAACAATTTGCAAGATGGCAAGCCTTATTGTCTGTCTTTGATTTTCAAGCCGGGGATAGGCGTTTTAGGGTTCTTTGCTCTACGTAATCAGTCGTTGACAGCCGAGCTATTGACTTAAGAATTAAAGTTCTTAAAACATGCTAAAATCAATAGGATTTGGTAAGCATACCAATATGAATAAGGATTTCGTTAAGAACAGTAATGAATTAGAATATGAATTATTAGAACAACATCTTAAAGAATGGTCTTTACCAAGGTTAAACCCACAGAAATATACAGTATTGGTACTTTTGATTTCCAATCTAAATTAATAATTAAAACTGTTGAAAGAACTTTACCTATTTCAGATATGTATGAAACCATTTCATTATTAACAGATGATATTAAAAGATATAAAAAAGAATATAATTTTATACACCTAGGATGTGTTCAGATAGGTTTCAAACCATTAACTAGGGAAGGATTAAATACTTCCATGTGTATTGCCTTATGTGATGCTAGGCATAATAAATTTACAGATTCTCTGTTAGGATTAGTAGAAACTAGTCTCTGCAGAGGTCCTGTTTATTTCAATTGCTATCCTGATTATGAAGTTTCTCTTTCAGATAAAAATCTATTAGACGTATTAACCCTTTATATACAAACTAGTGGTTATGATATGAAACCAGGAGTAGAAAATATTGCTTTAATCTATAGAGTAAGTTTTAAAGTATTAAATACTTTAGCTCCCAAAGCTAAGAGATTCGATACAAAAGGAAAAACAACTTTATTTGAAGCTAATATGGCTAAATCATTTATATCGATTCCTAAGACTATATCTTGGTCTGATGTTACTCTTCCGGATAAGTGGTTATTACCTGGAGCAGTAACACCAACTCCTGATAAAAATGAAAATAGACATATAGACCAAGTAATAGAAACCCCTGAGGGAACGTAGAAATATATTTTGGGGAACAATCCAATAGGATTGCAAAATTTCATATTACCAAATTTGATCGTTATAGTCAAACAGGTAGAGTATCCACTTCGTCTGTTCCAGACATGCCTCAGATTAAAATAGAACCCAGTCGATCTTCTACCTCTTCTATTAATAAGGTAGACATAGAAAATGTAATAGCTCTTAAAGAGTCAGATAATCAGATACCTCATGCGATATATAAAAAAGAGGTTAAACCAACATCTCCAACTTTTAGCGACATGAATTTATCAATTCATGTAATAGAATTAAATAATTCTCAAGAATTTAAGATTAATAGACAAGAAATTAATGCTGAGTTTAATCAATCTAAATATAAGTTATTTAGGGAATGGTTTTTTAAAAGTTATACTAAAGAAGAAACTTTAATATTTAAAGATTTATTTTATCAATATCTTGAAACCCATAAAATTATTTTACCTTTTGTTGATTGGTTTTCATGACACAAAATAATTTTCCCTATTTAAATGTTATAGATAATTATTATCAAAATTGGAAAACAGCTCATGGTTCTACCATATCATCAATACATCCTCCTATGGATAATCAGATAATTATATCCACTACTAATAATCATCCGGTGACAGCACATGCTATTTCAGAAACTTTTACAGAAAATTCTACATATAATAAAATTTTATCTCAAAACAATTTTACTAATATGAATTTACATACTCTAAGTAAACAATTACTAGGGTAGAAACAACTACCGAAACACTTTTACAAAAAATAGAAAAACCTCTTCAAAGTCAAGTCTTCAGCCTGTCAAACAGGAACCTGTTTTAATTCCTCCTCCTGTTTATACACAGTTTAATCTACAATCAAAAAGAGAAACTAATTTAGTAAATGCTTTAGTTGCTAAATTAGAAGAAATAAAACTACAAGAAAAATCAACTACAACATCTTCTTCTGTAACTGTGATTAATAAGAAAGAAAGTTATAAAACAGAAGAAGAAAATGATCCTTATAGTGATTATGATGGTAATAATCTAACTCAATTACAAGAACAATTTAATATAGAACTAAATAATAATGATATTAATAAAATTGAATTTGATAAAAGTCCTCTTAAAAATAAAGTTCCATATGGAAGATATTATTACCCTAGACCAACCCCAATGGATGTCTTATTTGAAGAAAATTTTATAAACACAGAAAAATCTAGTTTTCTTCTGACCAAATCTATGAATGGAACATAGATGGTTGTACAGAACAACAGATTTTTGCTGTTTTACATAAAATGTTAATGTATTCAACAATTTGTAAAGCTAATAATAATTCTGATTCTCATATAGCTAATTTTATAACCTCTGGTTTTACTGGTCAACTTAAAGGTTGGTGGGATAATATATTAACCCCAGTACAAAGAACAGAAATTTTGACTGCTAAGAAATTAATACAAACACAAACTTCTGATTCAATGGTTGTTAAGTCTGAATATCAGGAAGATAGTGTATATACTTTAATACAAACTATTTTAAAACATTTTATAGGAAATGCTTTCCATACTATGGACTGTAGTCGTGAATTATTAATAAACCTAAGATGTCCAACATTAACCCATTTTAGGTGGTATAAAGATGTATTTTTGTCAAAAATAATGCATAGACAAGATGGTAATCTATCATTTTGGAAAGAAAAATATATTTCTGGATTACCTACTCTTTTTGCTGAAAGAGTTCGTAATAGATTAAGATCTAAACATCATGGTTTAGAAATACCTTTAGATCAATATACCTATGGTGAATTAACCAATGAAATGATTGCAGAAGGATTAGCTCTCTGCAATGATTTAAATTTAAAAGCCCAATTGAAAAAACAAGGAATTACTCATAGAAAAGAAATAGGTGAATTTTGTGAACAATTTAGTTATCCTTTGATAAAACCTACTTATAGGAAAATGCCTAAGAAATTTAATAAACCTAGAAAGTCCTATACTAGGAAAAGGAAAAAATACAAGGAAAATCAACCTAATAAATTTAAAACTTCTTTTAAAAAGAAAATACCTAAAAAACAATTTATTAAATCAATAACGTGTCACAAATGTGGTAAAAAAGGACATTATGCTAATAAATGTTTTCTTAAAAATAAAATAAATGAGTTATCTATGGATGATTCTCTAAAACAAGAAATTTATAATATTATTGATTCTGATTTAATTGAATCTGATACTTCTGAATATTCCTCAAATGAATTATGTAATATACAAGATTCTGATATAGATTATACTTCTGAGTCTGAGTCTAATGAAGACACTTGTGCTTGTAAAACATCTATTGATCCCTATGTTGCTAATTTAAACATGAATGGATTAAGTATAAATGTTCTTAGTAATTCAGAACATTTGTATTAGATATGATAGAAAAAATTTCTGATAATAGTTTAAAAAGAGAAATGATAGAACAATATTTATCTAAGATAAAAGAACCTCAGGAAAAACCTTATAAACAACCTCAAATTTATACACCATACACATTACAAGAAGTTATATCTAGGTTTAATCAACCAGAAAAACCCATAACTATTCAAGATTTAAAAGAAGAGTTAAATTCACAGAAAAAAGAAATTAGTAATTTAAAACAAAGAGTTAATCACTTAGAAAGTATTTGTGAGCAGAATACTTCATCAAAAGAAGATGGAGAATCTTCTAATCAATTTCTTTGCCGTTTACAACAAATAACATATCAAAAATGGTATATTAATATTACATTAATAATTAATAAAACATTCACTTTAAATACTATTGCTCTAGTAGATAGTGGTGCAGATATTAACTGCATAAGGGAAGGATTGGTTCCTACACAATATTATGAAAAAACAAAACAAGATTTAAGTACAGCCAATGGTAGTAAATTATGGATTAAGTACAAATTAACTGAAGTAACAATTTGTAATCAAGGAATGTGTCTTGAATCTGCATTTATAATGGTTCCTAATCTTTCTCAAAGTATAATATTAGGAACACCATTTCTTAATAGTATTCAACCAATGACAATAGATACTTCAGGGATTCATACAGAAATTAATGGAATAAAAATATCTTATGAATTTATTTCATCACCCATTTTAAAAAATTTAAATGAAGTACCTATTAATAATATAAATTTACTAAAAAGAAGTATAGAGAATAAACAAAATCATAATACATTATTAAAACAAGAAATAATTAACTTAACTATTGAAGAAAACTGAAAACTTAGATAATTCAAGAGAAAATTGATCAGGTACGTAATAATATTCAAACAGATCTTTGTAACAATTTACCTAATGCATTTTGGAATAGAAAAAAACATATGATCAGTTTACCCTATGAAGAAAGTTTTACAGAAGATAAAATCCCTACTAAAGAAGAAAGTTTACCTAATGCCTCTTTCTTGTAGTTTGAAATTAGAATCAACTTGTAGTTTCATTCTTGGCTCGTTTGAGCCCGGAAACAACTTGTAGCTTCATTATCGACTAGATTGAAGTTGGAAACAACTTGTAGCTTCATTCTAGACCCGTTTGAAGTTGAAAACAACTTGTAGCTTCATTTTCGGTTGTTTGAAATTGGAATCAACTTGTAGTTTCATTCTTGGCTCGTTTGAGCCCGGAAACAACTTGTAGCTTCATTATTGACTAGATTGAAGTTGGAAACAACTTGTAGCTTCATTCCAGACTCGTTTGGATTTTAAAACAACTTGTAGCTTCATTTTCGGTTGTTTGAAATTGGAATCAACTTGTAGTTTCATTCTTGGCTCGTTTGAGCCCGGAAACAACTTGTAGCTTCATTATTGACTAGATTGAAGTTGGAAACAACTTGTAGCTTCATTCCAGACTCGTTTGAAGTTAAATAAAACATGTAGCTTCATTTTCGGTTGTTTGAAATTGGAATCAACTTGTAGTTTCATTCTTGGCTCGTTTGAGCCCGGAAACAAGTTGTAGCTTAATTTTGACTACATTGAAGTTGGAAACAACTTGTAGCTTCATTCCAGACTCGTTTGAAGTTGAAAACAACATGTAGCTTCATTTTCGGTTGTTAGAAATTGGAATCAACTTGTAGTTTCATTCTTTGCTCGTTTGAGCCCGGAAACAACTTGTAGCTTCATTATTGACTAGATTGAAGTTGTAAACAACTTTTAGCTTCATTCCAGACTCGTTTGAAGTTGAAAACAACTTGTAGCTTCATTTTCGGTTGTTTGAAATTGGAATCAACTTGTAGTTTCATTCTTTGCTCGTTTGAGCCCGGAAACAACTTGTAGCTTCATTATTGACTAGATTGAAGTTGGAAACAACTTGTAGCTTCATTCCAGACCCGTTTGAAGTTGAAAACAACTTGTAGCTTCATTTTCGGTTGTTTGAAATTGGAATCAACTTGTAGTTTCATTCTTGGCTCGTTTGATCCCGGAAACAACTTGTAGCTTCATTATTGACTAGATTGAAGTTGGAAACAACTTGTAGCTTCATTCCAGACCCGTTTGAAGTTGAAAACAACTTGTAGCTTCATTTTCGGTTGTTTGAAATTGGAATCAACTTGTAGTTTCATTCTTGGCTCGTTTGAGCCCGGAAACAACTTGTAGCTTCATTATTGACTAGATTGAAGTTGGAAACAACTTGTAGCTTCATTCCAGACTCGTTTGGATTTTAAAACAACTTGTAGCTTCATTTTCGGTTGTTTGAAATTGGAATCAACTTGTAGTTTCATTCCTGACTCGTTTGAGCCCGGAAACAACTTGTAGCTTCATTATTGACTAGATTAAAGTTGGAAACAACTTGTAGCTTCATTCCAGACTCGTTTGAAGTTGAAAACAACGTGTAGCTTCATTTTCGGTTGTTAGAAATTGGAATCAACTTGTTGTTTCATTCTTTGCTCGTTTGAGCCCGGAAACAACTTGTAGCTTCATTATTGACTACATTGAAGTTGGAAACAACTTGTAGCTTCATTCCAGACTCGTTTGAAGTTAAATAAAACATGTAGCTTCATTTTCGGTTGTTTGAAATTGGAATCAACTTGTAGTTTCATTCTTGGCTCGTTTGAGCCCGGAAACAAGTTGTAGCTTAATTTTGACTACATTGAAGTTGGAAACAACTTGTAGCTTCATTCCAGACTCGTTTGAAGTTAAATAAAACATGTAGCTTCATTTTCGGTTGTTTGAAATTGGAATCAACTTGTAGTTTCATTCTTGGCTCGTTTGAGCCCGGAAACAACTTGTAGCTTCATTATTGACTAGATTGAAGTTGGAAACAACTTGTAGCTTCATTCCAGACTCGTTTGAAGTTAAATAAAACATGTAGCTTCATTTTCGGTTGTTTGAAATTGGAATCAACTTGTAGTTTCATTCTTGGCTCGTTTGAGCCCGGAAACAAGTTGTAGCTTAATTTTGACTACATTGAAGTTGGAAACAACTTGTAGCTTCATTCCAGACTCGTTTGAAGTTGAAAACAACATGTAGCTTCATTTTCGGTTGTTAGAAATTGGAATCAACTTGTAGTTTCATTCTTTGCTCGTTTGAGCCCGGAAACAACTTGTAGCTTCATTATTGACTAGATTGAAGTTGTAAACAACTTTTAGCTTCATTCCAGACTCGTTTGAAGTTGAAAACAACTTGTAGCTTCATTTTCGGTTGTTTGAAATTGGAATCAACTTGTAGTTTCATTCTTTGCTCGTTTGAGCCCGGAAACAACTTGTAGCTTCATTATTGACTAGATTGAAGTTGGAACAACTTGTAGCTTCATTCCAGACCCGTTTGAAGTTGAAAACAACTTGTAGCTTCATTTTCAGTTGTTTGAAATTGGAATCAACTTGTAGTTTCATTCTTGGCTCGTTTGAGCCCGGAAACAACTTGTAGCTTCATTATTGACTAGATTGAAGTTGGAAACAACTTGTAGCTTCATTCCAGACCCGTTTGAAGTTAAATAAAACATGTAGCTTCATTTTCGGTTGTTTGAAATTGGAATCAACTTGTAGTTTCATTCTTGGCTCGTTTGAGCCCGGAAACAAGTTGTAGCTTAATTTTGACTACATTGAAGTTGGAAACAACTTGTAGCTTCATTCCAGACTCGTTTGAAGTTGAAAACAACATGTAGCTTCATTTTCGGTTGTTAGAAATTGGAATCAACTTGTAGTTTCATTCTTTGCTCGTTTGAGCCCGGAAACAACTTGTAGCTTCATTATTGACTAGATTGAAGTTGGAAACAACTTGTAGCTTCATTCCAGACTCGTTTGAAGTTGAAAACAACATGTAGCTTCATTTTCGGTTGTTAGAAATTGGAATCAACTTGTAGTTTCATTCTTTGCTCGTTTGAGCCCGGAAACAACTTGTAGCTTCATTATTGACTAGATTGAAGTTGTAAACAACTTTTAGCTTCATTCCAGACTCGTTTGAAGTTGAAAACAACTTGTAGCTTCATTTTCGGTTGTTTGAAATTGGAATCAACTTGTAGTTTCATTCTTTGCTCGTTTGAGCCCGGAAACAACTTGTAGCTTCATTATTGACTAGATTGAAGTTGGACAACTTGTAGCTTCATTCCAGACCCGTTTGAAGTTGAAAACAACTTGTAGCTTCATTTTCAGTTGTTTGAAATTGGAATCAACTTGTAGTTTCATTCTTGGCTCGTTTGAGCCCGGAAACAACTTGTAGCTTCATTATTGACTAGATTGAAGTTGGAAACAACTTGTAGCTTCATTCCAGACCCGTTTGAAGTTAAATAAAACATGTAGCTTCATTTTCGGTTGTTTGAAATTGGAATCAACTTGTAGTTTCATTCTTGGCTCGTTTGAGCCCGGAAACAAGTTGTAGCTTAATTTTGACTACATTGAAGTTGGAGACAACTTGTAGCTTCATTCCAGACTCGTTTGAAGTTGAAAACAACATGTAGCTTCATTTTCGGTTGTTAGAAATTGGAATCAACTTGTAGTTTCATTCTTTGCTCGTTTGAGCCCGGAAACAACTTGTAGCTTCATTATTGACTAGATTGAAGTTGTAAACAACTTTTAGCTTCATTCCAGACTCGTTTGAAGTTGAAAACAACTTGTAGCTTCATTTTCGGTTGTTTGAAATTGGAATCAACTTGTAGTTTCATTCTTTGCTCGTTTGAGCCCGGAAACAACTTGTAGCTTCATTATTGACTAGATTGAAGTTGGAAACAACTTGTAGCTTCATTCCAGACCCGTTTGAAGTTGAAAACAACTTGTAGCTTCATTTTCAGTTGTTTGAAATTGGAATCAACTTGTAGTTTCATTCTTGGCTCGTTTGAGCCCGGAAACAACTTGTAGCTTCATTATTGACTAGATTGAAGTTGGAAACAACTTGTAGCTTCATTCCAGACTCGTTTGAAGTTAAATAAAACATGTAGCTTCATTTTCGGTTGTTTGAAATTGGAATCAACTTGTAGTTTCATTCTTGGCTCGTTTGAGCCCGGAAACAAGTTGTAGCTTAATTTTGACTACATTGAAGTTGGAAACAACTTGTAGCTTCATTCCAGACTCGTTTGAAGTTGAAAACAACATGTAGCTTCATTTTCGGTTGTTAGAAATTGGAATCAACTTGTAGTTTCATTCTTTGCTCGTTTGAGCCCGGAAACAACTTGTAGCTTCATTATTGACTAGATTGAAGTTGTAAACAACTTTTAGCTTCATTCCAGACTCGTTTGAAGTTGAAAACAACTTGTAGCTTCATTTTCGGTTGTTTGAAATTGGAATCAACTTGTAGTTTCATTCTTTGCTCGTTTGAGCCCGGAAACAACTTGTAGCTTCATTATTGACTAGATTGAAGTTGGAAACAACTTGTAGCTTCATTCCAGACTCGTTTGAAGTTAAATAAAACATGTAGCTTCATTTTCGGTTGTTTGAAATTGGAATCAACTTGTAGTTTCATTCTTGGCTCGTTTGAGCCCGGAAACAAGTTGTAGCTTAATTTTGACTACATTGAAGTTGGAAACAACTTGTAGCTTCATTCCAGACTCGTTTGAAGTTGAAAACAACATGTAGCTTCATTTTCGGTTGTTAGAAATTGGAATCAACTTGTAGTTTCATTCTTTGCTCGTTTGAGCCCGGAAACAACTTGTAGCTTCATTATTGACTAGATTGAAGTTGTAAACAGCTTTTAGCTTCATTCCAGACTCGTTTGAAGTTGAAAACAACTTGTAGCTTCATTTTCGGTTGTTTGAAATTGGAATCAACTTGTAGTTTCATTCTTTGCTCGTTTGAGCCCGGAAACAACTTGTAGCTTCATTATTGACTAGATTAAAGTTGGAAACAACTTGTAGCTTCATTCCAGACTCGTTTGAAGTTGAAAACAACGTGTAGCTTCATTTTCGGTTGTTAGAAATTGGAATCAACTTGTTGTTTCATTCTTTGCTCGTTTGAGCCCGGAAACAACTTGTAGCTTCATTATTGACTAGATTGAAGTTGGAGACAACTTGTAGCTTCATTCCAGACTCGTTTGAAGTTGAAAACAACATGTAGCTTCATTTTCGGTTGTTAGAAATTGGAATCAACTTGTAGTTTCATTCTTTGCTCGTTTGAGCCCGGAAACAACTTGTAGCTTCATTATTGACTAGATTGAAGTTGTAAACAACTTTTAGCTTCATTCCAGACTCGTTTGAAGTTGAAAACAACTTGTAGCTTCATTTTCGGTTGTTTGAAATTGGAATCAACTTGTAGTTTCATTCTTTGCTCGTTTGAGCCCGGAAACAACTTGTAGCTTCATTATTGACTAGATTGAAGTTGGAAACAACTTGTAGCTTCATTCCAGACCCGTTTGAAGTTGAAAACAACTTGTAGCTTCATTTTCAGTTGTTTGAAATTGGAATCAACTTGTAGTTTCATTCTTGGCTCGTTTGAGCCCGGAAACAACTTGTAGCTTCATTATTGACTAGATTGAAGTTGGAAACAACTTGTAGCTTCATTCCAGACTCGTTTGAAGTTAAATAAAACATGTAGCTTCATTTTCGGTTGTTTGAAATTGGAATCAACTTGTAGTTTCATTCTTGGCTCGTTTGAGCCCGGAAACAAGTTGTAGCTTAATTTTGACTACATTGAAGTTGGAAACAACTTGTAGCTTCATTCCAGACTCGTTTGAAGTTGAAAACAACATGTAGCTTCATTTTCGGTTGTTAGAAATTGGAATCAACTTGTAGTTTCATTCTTTGCTCGTTTGAGCCCGGAAACAACTTGTAGCTTCATTATTGACTAGATTGAAGTTGTAAACAACTTTTAGCTTCATTCCAGACTCGTTTGAAGTTGAAAACAACTTGTAGCTTCATTTTCGGTTGTTTGAAATTGGAATCAACTTGTAGTTTCATTCTTTGCTCGTTTGAGCCCGGAAACAACTTGTAGCTTCATTATTGACTAGATTGAAGTTGGAAACAACATGTAGCTTCATTCCAGACTCGTTTGAAGTTAAATAAAACATGTAGCTTCATTTTCGGTTGTTTGAAATTGGAATCAACTTGTAGTTTCATTCTTGGCTCGTTTGAGCCCGGAAACAAGTTGTAGCTTAATTTTGACTACATTGAAGTTGGAAACAACTTGTAGCTTCATTCCAGACTCGTTTGAAGTTGAAAACAACATGTAGCTTCATTTTCGGTTGTTAGAAATTGGAATCAACTTGTAGTTTCATTCTTTGCTCGTTTGAGCCCGGAAACAACTTGTAGCTTCATTATTGACTAGATTAAAGTTGGAAACAACTTGTAGCTTCATTCCAGACTCGTTTGAAGTTGAAAACAACGTCTAGCTTCATTTTCGGTTGTTAGAAATTGGAATCAACTTGTTGTTTCATTCTTTGCTCGTTTGAGCCAGGAAACAACTTGTAGCTTCATTATTGACTACATTGAAGTTGGAAATAACTTGTAGCTTCATTCCAGACTAGTTTGAAGTTAAATAAAACATATAGCTTCATTTTCGGTTGTTTGAAATTGGAATCAACTTGTAGTTTCATTCTTGGCTCGTTTGAGCCCGGAAACAACTTGTAGCTTCATTATTGACTAGATTGAAGTTGGAAACAACTTGTAGCTTCATTCCAGACTCGTTTGAAGTTAAATAAAACATGTAGCTTCATTTTCGGATGTTTGAAATTGGAATCAACTTGTAGTTTCATTCTTGGCTCGTTTGAGCCCGAAAACAAGTTGTAGCTTAATTTTGACTACATTGAAGTTGGAAACAACTTGTAGCTTCATTCCAGACTCGTTTGAAGTTGAAAACAACATGTAGCTTCATTTTCGGTTGTTAGAAATTGGAATCAACTTGTAGTTTCATTCTTTGCTCGTTTGAGCCCGGAAACAACTTGTAGCTTCATTATTGACTAGATTGAAGTTGTAAACAACTTTTAGCTTCATTCCAGACTCGTTTGAAGTTGAAAACAACTTGTAGCTTCATTTTCGGTTGTTTGAAATTGGAATCAACTTGTAGTTTCATTCTTTGCTCGTTTGAGCCCAGAAACAACTTGTAGCTTCATTATTGACTAGATTGAAGTTGGAAACAACTTGTAGCTTCATTCCAGACCCGTTTGAAGTTGAAAACAACTTGTAGCTTCATTTTCAGTTGTTTGAAATTGGAATCAACTTGTAGTTTCATTCTTGGCTCGTTTGAGCCCGGAAACAACTTGTAGCTTCATTATTGACTAGATTGAAGTTGGAAACAACTTGTAGCTTCATTCCAGACCCGTTTGAAGTTAAATAAAACATGTAGCTTCATTTTCGGTTGTTTGAAATTGGAATCAACTTGTAGTTTCATTCTTGGCTCGTTTGAGCCCGGAAACAAGTTGTAGCTTAATTTTGACTACATTGAAGTTGGAAACAACTTGTAGCTTCATTCCAGACTCGTTTGAAGTTGAAAACAACATGTAGCTTCATTTTCGGTTGTTAGAAATTGGAATCAACTTCTAGTTTCATTCTTTGCTCGTTTGAGCCCGGAAACAACTTGTAGCTTCATTATTGACTAGATTGAAGTTGTAAACAACTTTTAGCTTCATTCCAGACTCGTTTGAAGTTGAAAACAACTTGTAGCTTCAATTTCGGTTGTTTGAAATTGGAATCAACTTGTAGTTTCATTCTTTGCTCGTTTGAGCCCGGAAACAACTTGTAGCTTCATTATTGACGAGATTGAAGTTGGAAACAACTTGTAGCTTCATTCCAGACCCGTTTGAAGTTGAAAACAACTTGTAGCTTCATTTTCAGTTGTTTGAAATTGGAATCAACTTGTAGTTTCATTCTTGGCTCGTTTGAGCCCGGAAACAACTTGTAGCTTCATTATTGACTAGATTGAAGTTGGAAACAACTTGTAGCTTCATTCCAGACTCGTTTGAAGTTAAATAAAACATGTAGCTTCATTTTCGGTTGTTTGAAATTGGAATCAACTTGTAGTTTCATTCTTGGCTCGTTTGAGCCCGGAAACAAGTTGTAGCTTAATTTTGACTACATTGAAGTTGGAAACAACTTGTAGCTTCATTCCAGACTCGTTTGAAGTTGAAAACAACATGTAGCTTCATTTTCGGTTGTTAGAAATTGGAATCAACTTGTAGTTTCATTCTTTGCTCGTTTGAGCCCGGAAACAACTTGTAGCTTCATTATTGACTAGATTGAAGTTGTAAACAACTTTTAGCTTCATTCCAGACTCGTTTGAAGTTGAAAACAACTTGTAGCTTCATTTTCGGTTGTTTGAAATTGGAATCAACTTGTAGTTTCATTCTTTGCTCGTTTGAGCCCAGAAACAACTTGTAGCTTCATTATTGACTAGATTGAAGTTGGAAACAACTTGTAGCTTCATTCCAGACCCGTTTGAAGTTGAAAACAACTTGTAGCTTCATTTTCAGTTGTTTGAAATTGGAATCAACTTGTAGTTTCATTCTTGGCTCGTTTGAGCCCGGAAACAACTTGTAGCTTCATTATTGACTAGATTGAAGTTGGAAACAACTTGTAGCTTCATTCCAGACCCGTTTGAAGTTAAATAAAACATGTAGCTTCATTTTCGGTTGTTTGAAATTGGAATCAACTTGTAGTTTCATTCTTGGCTCGTTTGAGCCCGGAAACAAGTTGTAGCTTAATTTTGACTACATTGAAGTTGGAAACAACTTGTAGCTTCATTCCAGACTCGTTTGAAGTTGAAAACAACATGTAGCTTCATTTTCGGTTGTTAGAAATTGGAATCAACTTCTAGTTTCATTCTTTGCTCGTTTGAGCCCGGAAACAACTTGTAGCTTCATTATTGACTAGATTGAAGTTGTAAACAACTTTTAGCTTCATTCCAGACTCGTTTGAAGTTGAAAACAACTTGTAGCTTCAATTTCGGTTGTTTGAAATTGGAATCAACTTGTAGTTTCATTCTTTGCTCGTTTGAGCCCGGAAACAACTTGTAGCTTCATTATTGACGAGATTGAAGTTGGAAACAACTTGTAGCTTCATTCCAGACCCGTTTGAAGTTGAAAACAACTTGTAGCTTCATTTTCAGTTGTTTGAAATTGGAATCAACTTGTAGTTTCATTCTTGGCTCGTTTGAGCCCGGAAACAACTTGTAGCTTCATTATTGACTAGATTGAAGTTGGAAACAACTTGTAGCTTCATTCCAGACTCGTTTGAAGTTAAATAAAACATGTAGCTTCATTTTCGGTTGTTTGAAATTGGAATCAACTTGTAGTTTCATTCTTGGCTCGTTTGAGCCCGGAAACAAGTTGTAGCTTAATTTTGACTACATTGAAGTTGGAAACAACTTGTAGCTTCATTCCAGACTCGTTTGAAGTTGAAAACAACATGTAGCTTCATTTTCGGTTGTTAGAAATTGGAATCAACTTGTAGTTTCATTCTTTGCTCGTTTGAGCCCGGAAACAACTTGTAGCTTCATTATTGACTAGATTGAAGTTGTAAACAACTTTTAGCTTCATTCCAGACTCGTTTGAAGTTGAAAACAACTTGTAGCTTCATTTTCGGTTGTTTGAAATTGGAATCAACTTGTAGTTTCATTCTTTGCTCGTTTGAGCCCGGAAACAACTTGTAGCTTCATTATTGACTAGATTGAAGTTGGAAACAACTTGTAGCTTCATTCCAGACTCGTTTGAAGTTAAATAAAACATGTAGCTTCATTTTCGGTTGTTTGAAATTGGAATCAACTTGTAGTTTCATTCTTGGCTTGTTTGAGCCCGGAAACAAGTTGTAGCTTAATTTTGACTACATTGAAGTTGGAAACAACTTGTAGCTTCATTCCAGACTCGTTTGAAGTTGAAAACAACATGTAGCTTCATTTTCGGTTGTTAGAAATTGGAATCAACTTGTAGTTTCATTCTTTGCTCGTTTGAGCCCGGAAACAACTTGTAGCTTCATTATTGACTAGATTGAAGTTGTAAACAACTTTTAGCTTCATTCCAGACTCGTTTGAAGTTGAAAACAACTTGTAGCTTCATTTTCGGTTGTTTGAAATTGGAATCAACTTGTAGTTTCATTCTTTGCTCGTTTGAGCCCGGAAACAACTTGTAGCTTCATTACTGACTAGATTGAAGTTGGAAACAACTTTTTTTTTTTTTTTGCTAAATAAAAATGTATTAAAAACTGAAGAAGAAATACAAATCTAGGGGCATACCCCGCGGGAAAACCAGATTAAGCACAAACCGCTTAAAATGGATGACAGAACAAAAGCCTATCAGCTCAATAAATAAGTCCAAAGAAAGACTCACACTAGAAGACAAACATAAAGTCAATTAAAGTTCAGTACAAATTCAGGACCAGAGTAGTGTCTCGATGCACACATTTACGAAATCGAGCGGAGGAAGCCAATTTGTCTTTAACATCCCTTTTAATATTAACTAACAGACTAGCCCAGCTGTTGTGGGTACCACCCTCATGAACTCGCAAATTCCTCTCACGCCAAACTGAGTAAAAAACCGAGGAGATGAAAAGAAAAGAAATTTCCTTTTCAATACTAGAGATTTGTCCAGTGAAGATTCTGCCAGATTTAAGGTCGTCCCATACAGAAGTAATGCCATGATTCCAAGAAGCAAAAATGCTTCGAATATAGGTACAATGACAAAATAAGTGGGCGTGGGATTCATCAGCCACACCACACAAAACACAACTGCTAGTTGTTCTCATTCTAAAGTTAATCATTCGATCTTTGGTGAGGAGACGCTCTTGGACGATTAACCAGGTGGTGAAAGCGAATTTTGGAACCATAAATCTGCACCAAACAAAATTATACCAGGAAGGAGGAAGACCTGGAGTCCTAAGAACGTCCCATATATCATTGATCCGAAGGTTTTTATAAGAAGAGCCGTTCCACAGAATTTCATCTCTGTCATGAATTGTCGTAGTAGCACAAATCTGTCTCATTTCAATTACAACATGATCATTAGAATTTCCAAGATTCCAATTACCATCTCGAATTATGGTGTGAAGAGGAGCAAGTGAAGTTGACTCAAGGGAGGACATTGCTCTACAACCAAAACGGTCTAGCATAGTTCTGTTATCACTCCACGGATCGTGCCACAATAGAAAATTAGACTCCCGACCCACCTGGTAACGAATATGGCCACTGAAATGAGGGCGAGCATTAAGAATTTTTCGCAGACTCCAAGGACAGTTAGAGGGAATTTTCATTGTCCAGAAAGCCCTGTTTTTTAGAAAGCATTTATGAATCCAATGAATCCATAAAGAGTCATCAGAACACTTTATGATTCTCCAAACTTGCAGCCATACAGCACTTTGATTCCACCCCAACAGCTCCTTAAAACCAAGACCTCCCTCCGATTTTCTGTAACAACAATGCTTCCACGAAACTTTAAAATGACAAGAGCCAACAAGGTCACCTTTCCATAGAAACTTGGCCATATCAGATTGAATACGTTTCAGCACCAATTTCGGCAAGAAAAGAAAGTGAGACCAGTGTCCTTGCATACCAAAGATGACAGACTTAATAAGCTGAGCACGACCCGCCTGACTAATATATTTACTGTTCCAGGCTTCAAATTTACCACGAATTTTCGAGATAAGAGGAAGGCACTCTCTTAAGAACAACTTGCCAGAAATCAGAGGTAATCCAAGATAATTAACAGGTAAAGCACCTCTGTTAAACCGAGAAGTAGCAATAGTGAAATCCTGTACTGCAGATGGAACATTCCCGAAAAAGACCACACATTTGGCAGGATTGAGACACAAACCAGAAATGGAAGAAAACAGATTAACACAATCCATCATACTCTTTACAGAATCAGCATCTCCATGACAAAAAAGCATAACATCGTCTGCAAAAATTAAATGAGAAATACCCGCATCCTTAGTTTTGCTGTGAAACTTGAATGGACCTTCCTCAATCTTGAGATTCAAGCAGGCAGTTAGAGCTTCCATTGCAAGCACAAACAAGTATGGGGAGAGCGGATCCCCCTGTTTCAGTCCCGATTTACAGTTGAAATAACCTTCCAATGCTCCATTAATTTTCAAGGAAATCATAGCACCAGAAATACATGCTTTAACCCATAGAATAAACTGTGGAGGGAAGCCCAGAACAACCATCAATTTAAAGAGAAATTCCCAATTAAGACTATCAAATGCCTTAGATAAATCCAATTTGAAGGCAATACGAGGAGCACCCAAATTGCGATGATAATCCTTACATAATGCTTGGGCCAAAAGAACATGATCTCCAAGTTTTCTTCCACGAATAAATGCAGCTTGATTACAAGAAACAAGAAGAGGCATAAACTGTTTCATTCTTTGAGTCAACAATTTAGAAATAACTTTATAAAGAACGTTACAGCAGGAGATGGGTCTATATTGAGAAATATAGGATGCATTCGAAACTTTAGGAATAAGAGCTAGAGCCGCAGAATTAACAACCCTTGGCATGTAAGAGTGTTTAAAGAAATGTTGAATAGCAGTGCATATATCATCACCAATACAAGGCCATGCTTTCAAGAAAAATTCAACATTCAGTCCATCAGGACCCGGACTCTTGTGCTTGGGCATTGATTTGAGAGCATTGAAAATGTAACGCCTGTAATATTTGACTTATATATATTACAGTATTTCATTTTGGTGATATATTAAATTTCGTGTTTTAATTGCCAAACTATGTGAATTTGACTCGTTTATCGTTACATGACTTTCGTATATCGTTAGAATGTACTTATGTGACTTTTGACGAATAATTCTCGCTACGCGATTAAATAATATTACTAGTTGCGACGGTTTTGACTTTGTATTAATAAATGTGATCGTTGCCGTTACCCGATTAAATAATAATAAAGATATATGCGATATAGTGATATTTGTTAAATTGCGAGTAGCCGATAAACTTTAACTTGTAAAATAGCGTTTTGGTGTATATATTCTTCTCGAGATTTTACGTGTATTATACTCGTGCTTTGTATTTATGTGAATGTGTATAATAGAGCTCTACTTGTAATATTACTTTTAAAATTCATTTCTTGTCCAAAATTTTTGAAAACTATTTTATTAAACTTCTAAAATCTCATATTATTGGTGATATTAATTTCATGAATTATAGATTTGTACTTTATTTACTAAAACTCATTCTTTTAATATCTTTTTAATCACACTTTTATTAATTAGCAAATGACTAGTGTGACCTTGCATGCAACTTTGACTAGCATTATGACCAAGGGTAAGACCGTACAATCACCTCACTTGACCATATAAGTTACTAATAAACCCTTGCATGCAAATCCACCTATACTTGTCAAAAGGATAGTCTTGTAATCTCTCAAACCCACTCACTCTTTTGGTCAAGTCAAGCCACATATAAACCAAACAAAACTCACACTTTAACACACACAAACCCACACAAACTCTCTCCACTCTCCTCTCTTCTCTCCCTTCTCCTCCATTCGGCCGAAGCTCACCCCCATCCCCCTTCCACCATTTTTTTTTCATTTCTTCACAAAACCAAGCAAGGATCACTCTCTTCTAGCAATATCTTGTGAGTACTTTCAAGTTCAAGGTTAGTTTAGCTTTGCATGTTGAGTTTGGAGCCGAAATAGGGCCTTGGTTCTTATGAGCTTAGGGTCTCTATTTTGGTGGCTCCTAAAGATGAACTTGAGATGATTTTGGATGGGTTTACACCTCTATTTGACCAAGTCATACTCATGTTTCATCACATCCGGCCATGACTCTAAGGAAGAGCCGAATGTATGTGTGTGGTCACTCGAAAATTTCATGGTTTTGGGAGTTTGTTTCTTGAATTTTCGAAGGGTATTTGGTTGTGGTGTGATTTTGGTGGATAATCAGCCCTTGCATGTCTATTCTTTTGATGTTACAATGTGATTTAGAGCTATATTTGAGAGATTATAGTAATGCATGTTGAGTTATGTGAAAACCGAATATAAAGCTATGAATTTGAGTTTTGTATGTGATTTTTTTGAGTAATGCATGCCATGTTCTAAGTGCTAAAATGATAGTTTATGGTGTGTATGATGATATCTAGTAGTAATCAGTAGCCATTGTGTGGATACCATGATGTTACATTCGAAATTTTGCTCTTGAATGCTCCCTGAAATTCTGCTCTGTTTTACCTCTATACATGCCTCGGTTTTGTGCTCTTAAATGGTTAAAATTGGTAATATCTTGCCTTGTGTAAATAGTCAGTAGGTATATGTATAGTATGGATTAAGATTTGTGGATTGGTTTGTTGGTATTTGGTGTTTGGAAGGGAGTTAAGGTGGAAGGAGTCACACACACACCATGGCAGATTTTTGCACCTTAGAAACCATGAGAATTAGGTGTGTCATGCTTAGGCCCTCATAGGCCCAAGTCTCCTGGAGTTGGGACTTGATGTATACAAGTCTCCAGTAGCCTTAGAAGTCATAAAAACCATCATTTACATAGATGCACACACACATTTCAGAGTACACCCCAGAACAGGGCACATTTGGGTCAATTGCACTTTTGTATGTTAAACACCTTGTCAATGTGGAGGCCCTCATGGGGCCTTGATTTAAATGAGCTTAGGGAAGTATTAGGAAGCTATTTGAGTCATTGTATTGGTGTAGTGAGTGAGTTTAGTGAGTCTCAAGTTGTTAAGTTCATGGCAGTCCCCACAGCAGGGCAGGGTGCTCTGTGTCAACTTTGTTTAGAGGCCCAAGGAGGCCTGAGCAAGGCCTTAGTGTCATTCCAAGTGCACAACTTAGATTTAAGTCTTAAGTATCCAGTAGAGTCACAATTTCACCAAGGCACATAGTAGAAACACTTGTTTTTGCCAAAACCCCCAAGAGGTGCCAAACTGCCAAGGCAGAATGGTCACTTTGGTACATTAGTTTTTAAGGACCTATATAGGCAAGACCTTTGAGTCACACCACTTCATAATATTAGTTTAAGATTGTGTCAACCTTTAGAAATTGGTTTGGAGTCAATACCCTAAGTGGAGATGCCTCATTTCCACTAAAGAACACAAGTGTCACACATGGAGTCACATTTTAGTACCAACTTAGGATGCATTGCATTTGAGTGTGTCATCAGTGAGGCCTTGACCTCATATTGAGTCCATGAGTTAGTTTTAAGTCATATTAGAGAGTGCAAGTTAGTTCAAGTCAAATCACTTAGTGTAGATGCATTATTTTTACTAAGGCACCCAAGTGTCGCCAAGGTAAGCATACTAGTGAGTCACTTAGGTTGCACTTCACTTGTAAGTCTTGGGAGGTGGGGCACAAGTGTGCCTTACTATTAATTTGTTAATTTGAGGTCAGTAGAGTATGGTTAGGAGGTATTGGTCTTAGACCTTATGTGCTACTTGATTAAATGCTTAATTGACTTAGGAATAATTAGAGATTATTAAGTGATATAAGTTAAGTAACAAAGTGCCATGCTTTACTTGTTATGTGCATTACTTGATGATTATGTTACTTGTTTTAATTAAGTTTAAGTGTATATTTAATATATATGTATATATATTTATTTATATATATGTATATATATATTTATACGCGAAAGGGTAGTTAGTGACGAGGATACTACTAATTATAGGTGCAAGTAGGAGGCCAGGCAAGGAACCCCTAGAAGCATCTATACAGGAGTTTAGTAAGCTTTATCCAGGCAAGTGAAACTCTTCCTTTATACTTGCTTTATGATTGTGTACCTGTGAATGTTGAATTACTGTTTACTTAGGACTGAATTACCTTGTCACCCCTCATGATCATCACTTTGGATTCCAATAATACCCTTAACATTTGAATTACCTTTTTCATGTGATATTACCCTACACCCACATGATTATACTCCAATAGTCCCTTGATGAATAAATAAGAACTTGATACCCCACATTAACCTGAATTATCTCTTTTGGGACCCTGATCTTAATAATATTTCCTATTTTAGAAAGATCACTTGTATTTTGAAAACACCCTTGCTTATAACTTGTCTTTGATCAAGACCCCTTTTCTGAAAATGATTTGATTTGAGATAACCTTAAAAGGAATTGGTTAATAATTTTATAAGACTGAGGCGCCAGTCAATTATTGCAGCATCAGTAGCGGGGAGCCTGATGTCTGTTTATGGCCAATGTGTGCCGAGGATCCTCCCTGGTTGAATCACTTTATGTGGTTCGGAGCTTGGTGTGGGCTGATCACCCCTCAATGCTCGTAGCGCTGTGTGTTTCCAATTCCAATAAATTGATATCCCACATTGCACCTTTACTTGTGTTTATACCTTGTGATATCTATTGTTGCTTTTGCACTTGATTATATTGCTTATTGTGAACTGTTTAATTACTGCTTTCACTTGCTGAGCTTTATGCTCATATATATTGTTGTTGTTATAACCCTTCAGTGAAACCCGAGAATGGCCCGTTTCAAGCAGACCGCACGTAAATCCACCTCAGGCAACGGGATTGCTTACCGCCGTATGATGGAGCAGGTTGGGGACTCGTAGTTCCCTAGTGGTTATCTTTTGAACTTTTGGGATTTAAAACTTGTAGTAATGACTTAGACTTAATTTGGATTTCTATCTGGGTTGTAATAACTTTAGTTGTTGTTCATACTCATTCCTGGTGATTCCGGGATTGTGGATTAGACTTGTAGATTAATCTTTATAACTCTGTAGTTTAATTATATTTATCGATATGCATGCTTTAGTCGGTTATTTATGTTGGGTCCGTCACAGTTGGTATCAGAGCGACAGGTTTGAGTCACTGAACAACATAGGATAAATGAATATAAGATAGGATTTAGAGGTTAAGATGAACTTAGATCATGTGGGATTTGGGGCGTTAGAATCTTTTAAGTTTTCTCACCCTTTTT
Source organism: Daucus carota subsp. sativus (assembly GCF_001625215.2). NCBI lineage: Eukaryota > Viridiplantae > Streptophyta > Magnoliopsida > Apiales > Apiaceae > Daucus > Daucus carota. The sequence continues at coordinate 26,322,362 of NC_030383.2, forward strand.
ACTATAACCGCGTATATATATATATAACTGTTGGCAGGCATCGTCATCTTCTAGTCCCGGATTCCCGGCTACTGTTCCGTTCCCGCTTTACGAGCAGATGGTTAGGCTTACTGACCGACTCGAGGGCCAGAACACGATTCTCCAGCACCGGATTGACCAGCTGTACCGTGAGGACTTTGATGATGAAGGCAACCGTCCCCGTTTGATTGCTAGGGTCGAGGAGATCATTCGTATGGCCGAGGACCGTTTGACAGCTATTCCACCCTACCGCGAGCGTGAGAGCCGTATCACTTTGACCGCCATTACTGACGAGCTCCGTCGTGTGATTAGCAGTCTCCGTGAGCCAGTTGCCAGTCCATCAGCTTCACCAGCATCATCACCATTCCCCTAGACTATTCCTTAGTCTATTTTATTCCGTTATCATGATTATCCGTACTTTGACTTTCCATTCCGTACTTGTACCCCCGGATTGTTTCGGGAAGACTTTTATTTGCACTTTATTTCCGTTCGTACTGTTCCGTACCTATCATTTGAACTAATGTTTAATCACGCACTTTGACTATTTATCTCATTTTGTCATTTCATATATACCATGCTTAGACAGAAATTACCATGTTAAACCTTTAGAACTTGATCATGTTTAAACTTTTCCCAATATACCATGATATGACTTTGACCGAATAATTGTACCTTTGCAATATGATACCTTAGACTCTAATAATACACACACATACCATGATGCCATAATAATTACCATAGACCGTTACCATGTGGATAACTCTTGAATAATACCTTTGTACCCAATGTTCTCCTTTGATATAACTTGTATGCATATATTGAACTGTGAATAAGCTTTTCTTGTCTACATTCAGAATCATGCCTCCTCGAAGAGCCCGCAACACCACCAATGAAAATACCGAAGAACCACCACCAACCTTGGCTCAACTTATGCAACTTCTTCACCAACAATCTGTTACCCTTGCTCAACAACAACAATTACTTCAACAACAACTCCAGCAACAGCAACAAGCACCACCACCACCTACTACTTTCAAATCTTTTCAAGCTGTGAAACCACCCGAGTTCCGAGGAACTCAAGACCCTGTTGAAGCTCAATCCTGGCTAAAGGAGATGGAGAAGGCTTTCACCTTGGCTGTTGTAACTGATAATAAGAAAGTTGAATATGCCTCCTATTTTCTGAAAGATGAAGCAAACTACTGGTGGGAGTCAGCCCGTGCTTTAGAAGAAGGTGAGGTTATTGCTTGGGATAGATTCAAGAGGATATTTCTAGACAAGTACTTTCCAAGGTATATGCAAACTCAGATGGAGTTAAAGTTCTTTGAATTGAAGCAAGAGGGAATGACTGTTGGGGAATACGAGAAGAAATTTACAGAATTGGCAAGGTTCGTGGGAGATTATGTGGACACGGACGAGAAAAGAGCGAAGAGATTTCAACAAGGATTGAAGCCTTGGCTACGAAGCAGAGTGGCTGCTTTTGAATTGGCCACATATGCTGAAGTGGTCCAGAAGGCAATGGTAATTGAAGGAGAAAGTGATCAGAATCAGAAGGAGAAGGATAGTAAGAAGAGAAAGTTTTTGAGTAAAGGTGAAGGTTCGGCTCAAGGGAGCCAAAGTGGGAAGAATTTCAAGAAGTTCGGAGTTCAGAATCAAGGAGGTCCCCGAGGATTCAAGAAAGGTGATAATAGGAATGTGAAGAAGATTCAAGGACCAAGTGGTCAAAGGAGTCAACAAGCAAATTCAGAATGCAAGTTCTGCAACAAGAAACACACGGGAAGTTGTAATAAGGCTGATATCGTCTGTTTCAAGTGCAACTCGAAGGGTCATTATGCGAACGAGTGCCAGAACCCGAAGCCTTCTGTTACATGTTTCAAGTGTGGAAAGATCGGTCATATGTCAAGAGATTGTAAAGCTCCTGGAACCAACAAGTTGATGCAATTGGCAGCTACCCCTTACAATCAAGGAATGACATCTTCTGTTCCGATTCTACAACTACCTTCTACTCAAGTTTTTGAGTCTGCAACTCCTGTTTACCATCCCTCTTATCCGGCTCAAGCAAGGACATTCAACATGAATATCAAGGATGCCGTTCAGAGTTCTGAGGTTGTGGCAGGTACGCTTTCTGTCAACAACATCCATGCTAAAGTGCTATTTGATTCTGGAGCTACTAGATCTTTCGTATCTGAATCTTTTGTTGGCAAGTTGAATTGTGGAATTGAACCGTTAGTTGAACCCTTATCTATCATTGTTGCTAATCAAGAACAAGTATCTGTTAGAAGTATTTGCCCCCGGTGTACTATAGAGATTTCTGGCTTTAGTTTTCCTGCTTCCCTTATACCTTTTCGATTAGGAGAGTTTGATGTTATATTAGGTATGGATTGGTTAGCAGAAAATGGTGCTCAAATAGACTGTAAGAAGAAGAAGATAATCCTTAAGTCTCCTCAAGGCAAGAAAGTAGAGTTTAAAGGGCAGAAACAAACTAAGACATTCTTGACGATAATTGAAGCTAAGAAGTTGTTAAGGCAAGGTTGTGAAGGTTATTTGGCTCATGTGGTTGATAGATCTAAAGAGACGCCGAACATAGAAAGCATTCCGATAGTTAGTGAGTTTCTTGATGTATTTCCTGACGATCTTCCTGGTTTGCCTCCCGACCGTCAAATTGAGTTTTCTATTGACTTAGCACCCGGCACGGAACCAGTTTCAAAGCAACCGTATCGAATGGCGCCGGCAGAAATGAAGGAGTTGGCCAAGCAATTGCAAGAGTTGTTAGACAAAGGAGTTATAAGGCCGAGTGTATCCCCGTGGGGAGCTCCAGTTCTTTTTGTGAAGAAAAAGGACGGAAGCATGAGATTGTGCATCGACTATAGAGAATTGAACAAGTTGACAATCACGAATAGGTATCCTTTGCCTCGAATCGACGACTTATTTGATCAACTCAAAGGAGCAACTTACTTTTCGAAGATTGACTTGCGTTCGGGATATCATCAATTGAAGATTAAGCCGGAAGACATTCCAAAGACCGCTTTTAGAACTCGGTATGGGCATCACGAGTTTCTAGTTATGGCATTCGGATTGACAAACGCACCAGCCGCCTTCATGGATTTGATGAACCGTGTATTCAAGAAGTATTTAGACAAGTTCGTCATTGTATTCATCGACGATATTCTCATATACTCGAAATCTGAAGAAGAACATGCTGAACATCTGAGGATAGCTTTGGAAACTTTAAGAAAGGAGAAGCTGTATGCAAAATTCTCAAAATGTGAATTTTGGCTACGAGAAGTGCAGTTTTTAGGGCATATTGTTGGAAGTGAAGGTATTCGAGTGGATCCAGCAAAGATAGAAGCTGTGATGAATTGGGAAAGGCCGAAGACCCCAACTGAAGTTAGAAGTTTCATGGGATTGGCCGGATATTATCGAAGGTTTGTGAAGGATTTCTCGAAGATTGCAGTACCGTTGACAAGATTGACTCGGAAGAATGAGAAGTTTGAATGGACCGACAAATGTGAAAAGAGCTTTCAAGAGTTGAAACAGAAGTTAGTCACCGCTCCAGTTCTAGCTTTGCCAGATGATCAAGGAGATTTTGTTATCTACAGTGATGCGTCATACAAAGGATTAGGTTGTGTCTTAATGCAACACGGGAAAGTAATAGCCTACGCGTCAAGACAACTCAAACCACACGAACAAAGATATCCGACTCATGACTTGGAATTGGCAGCAATTGTGTTTGCTTTAAAGCTTTGGAGACACTATCTTTATGGCGAGAAGTGTGAAATATTCACGGATCACAAAAGCTTGAAGTACATTTTCACGCAAAAAGAGTTGAACATGAGGCAGCGAAGATGGTTGGAATTGATTAAAGACTACGACTGCACGATTAATTATCATCCCGGAAAGGCGAACGTAGTAGCGGATGCGTTAAGTCGCAAGGAAAGGTTGAATATGTTGACCATGGCTCAAGAACTATCACAGGAATTTGAGAAGATGGAAATTGAAATTCGAGCTCCTAGTGCACCTACAGAAATGATTCATACCATGACCTTTCAGCCTGAATTGATGGAGAAGATAAAGAAGTGCCAAGAAGAAGTGATGAATGAAAAGATGAATGAGTTAACCGGAGAAGAAATCTGCACACAGAAGACAACCAAGGAATCTTGAGATTTTCATCAAGAATTTGGATACCAAATGTGGAGGAATTGAAGAATGAAATCTTGAAGGATGCTCACAATTCAGAGTTTTCTATTCACCCCGGAAGCACAAAAAATGTACCAAGATTTGAAGCAAAACTTTTGGTGGCCAGACATGAAGAAGGAAATTGCTCAATGGATCAGTAAATGCTACACTTGTCAAGGGTAAAAGCTGAACATCAGAAGCCAAGTGGATTGATACAGCCGTTAGAGATACCAGAATGGAAGTGGGAGCACATTGCAATGGACTTTATAGTTGGATTGCCAAGGACGAAATCTAATCATGATGCTATTTGGGTAATAATTGATCGGTTGACCAAGTCGGCTCATTTTCTGCCAATTAACGAGAGATTCTCAATGGACAAGCTGATTCACATGTATTTGAAAGAGATTGTTACTCGTCATGGAGTTCCAGTATCTATTGTGTCAGATCGAGACCCTCGTTTTAACTCGAGATTTTGGAAGCAATTTCAAGAACATTTGGGAACCCGACTCAAGATGAGTACTGCCTATCATCCACAAACGGACGGACAAAGCGAGCGTACAATTAAAACTATCGAAGACATGTTAAGGTCTTGTGCTTTGGACTTCAAAGGAAATTGGGACGAGCATTTGCCTTTGGTTGAGTTTTCGTATAATAACAGTTATCATACCAGCATTGGGATGCCCCCGTACGAAGCTCTTTATGGAAGGAAGTGTAGATCTCCGATATATTGGGATGAAGTTGGAGAAAGGAAAGTAATTGGTCCAGAATTGATCCAACAAACGAAAGAAACAGTAGATGTAATTCGAAGCAGATTGATTGCAGCTCAAGATAGACACGGAAGTATGCTGACCCGCACAGAAAAGATGTTGAGTTCGAAATTGGAGAAGCTGTTCTGTTAAAAGTGTCACCCTGGAAAGGAATAGCAAGATTCGGAAAGAAAGGGAAACTTAGCCCAAGATTCATTGGTCCTTTTGAGATTTTTAAGCAGAATTGGGAAAGTGGCGTACGAACTAGCTTTACCACCTCAAATGCACCACGTTCACAATATTTTCCATGTCTCATTGCTTAAGAAGTTCAACCCCGACACCAAGTGCATTATAGAGAATGAACCAGTTGAGATAGAGCCCGATTTGTCTTATATCGAGCAACCGGTTAGCATTCTAGATAGAAAGGATAAGGTGTTAAGGAATAAGATAGTTCCTTTAGTTAGAGTTTTGTGGAGAAATCCCAAGGTTGAAGAATCAACGTGGGAATTAGAAAGTGATATGTTAGATAAGTATCCTCATTTGTTTACTTAGATTCTGGGGTCAGAATCCTTTTAAGGGGGAAGGATGTAACGCCTGTAATATTTGACTTATATATATTACAGTATTTCATTTTGGTGATATATTAAATTTCGTGTTTAATTGCCAAACTATGTGAATGTGACTCGTTTATCGTTACATGACTTTCGTATATCGTTAGAATGTACTTATGTGACTTTTGACGATAATTCTCGCTACGCGATTAAATATATTACTAGTTGCGACGGTTTTGACTTTGTATTAATAAATGTGATCGTTGTCGTTACCCGATAAATAAGAATAAAGATATATGCGATTTAGTGATATTTGTTAAATTGCGAGTAGCCGATAAACTTTAACTTGTAAAATAGCGTTTGGTGTATATATTCTTCTCGAGATTTTACGTGGTATTATACTCGTGCTTTGTATTTATGTGAATGTGTAGAATAGAGCTCTACTTGTAATATTACTTTTAAAATTCATTTCTTGTCCAAAATTTTTGAAAACTATTTTATTAACTTCTAAAATCTCATATTATTGGTGATATTAATTTCATGAATTATAGATTTGTACTTTATTTACTAAAACTCATTCTTTTAATATCTTTTTAATCACACTTTTATTAATTAGCAAATGACTAGTGTGACCTTGCATGCAACTTTGACTAGCATTATGACCAAGGGTAAGACCGTACAATCACCTCACTTGACCATATAAGTTACTAATAAACCCTTGCATGCAAATCCACCTATACTTGTCAAAGGATAGTCTTGTAATCTCTCAAAACCCACTCACTCTTTTGGTCAAGTCAAGCCACATATAAACCAAACAAAACTCACACTTTAACACACACAAACCCACACAAACTCTCTCCACTCTCCTCTCTTCTCTCCCTTCTCCTCCATTCGGCCGAAGCTCACCCCCATCCCCCTTCCACCATTTTTTTTTCATTTCTTCACAAACCAAGCAAGGATCACTCTCTTCTAGCAATATCTTGTGAGTACTTCGAGTTCAAGGTTAGTTTAGCTTTGCATGTTGAGTTTGGAGCCGAAATAGGGCCTTGGTTCTTATGAGCTTAGGGTCTCTATTTTGGTGGCTCCTAAAGATGAACTTGAGATGATTTTGGATGGGTTTACACCTCTATTTGACCAAGTCATACTCATGTTTCATCACATCCGGCCATGACTCTAAGGAAGAGCCGAATGTATGTGTGTGGTCACTCGAAAATTTCATGGTTTTGGGAGTTTGTTTTGAATTTCGAAGGGTATTTGGTTGTGGTGTGTGATTTTGGTGGATAATCAGCCCTTGCATGTCTATTCTTTTGATGTTACAATGTTATTTAGAGCTATATTTGAGAGATTATAGTAATGCATGTTGTGAGTTATGTGAAAACCGAATATAAAGCTATGAATTTGAGTTTTGTATGTGATTTTTTTGAGTAGTAATGCATGCCATGTTCTAAGTGCTCAAATGATAGTTTATGGTGTGTATGATGATATCTAGTAGTAATCAGTAGCCATTGTGTGGATACCATGATGTTTACATTCGAAATTTTGCTCTTGAATGCTCCCTGAAATTCTGCTCTGTTTTACCTCTATACATGCCTCGGTTTTGTGCTCTTAAATGGTTAAAATTGGTAATATCTTGCCTTGTGTAAATAGTCAGTAGGTCTATGTATAGTATGGATTAAGATTTGTGGATTGGTTGTTGGTATTTGGTGTTTGGAAGGGAGTTAAGGTGGAAGGAGTCACACACAAACACCATGGCAGATTTGACCTTAGAAACCATGAGAATTAGGTGTGTCATGCTTAGGCCCTCATAGGCCCAAGTCTCCTGGAGTTGGGACTTGATGTATACAATCTCCAGTAGCCTTAGAAGTCATAAAAACCATCATTTACCATAGATGCACCACACACATTTCAGAGTAAACCCCAGAAAAGGGCACATTTGGGTCAATTGCACTTTTGTATGTCAAACACCTTGTCAATGTGGAGGCCCTCATGGGGCCTTGATTTAAATGAGCTTAGGGAAGAGGATGCAAGGTTTCGGCTCAAGGGAGCCAAAGTGGGAAGAATTTCAAGAAGTTCGGAGTTCAGAATCAAGGAGGTCCCCGAGGATTCAGAAAGGTGATAATAGGAATGTGAAGAAGATTCAAGGACCAAGTGGTCAAGGAGTCACACAGCAAATTCAGAATGCAAGTTCTGCAACAGAAACCCACGGGAAGTTGTAATAAGGCTGATATCGTCTGTTTCAAGTGCACTCGAAGGTCATTATGCGAACAGATGCAGAACCCGAAGCCTTCTGTTACATTTTTCAAGTGTGGAAAGATCGGTCATATGTCAAGAGATTGATAAGCTCCTGGAACCAACAAGTTGATGCAATTGGCAGCTACCCTTACAATCAAGGAATGACATCTTGTTCCGATTCTACAACTACCTTCTACTCAAGTTTTTGAGTCTGCAACTCCTGTTATACCATCCCTCTTATCCGGCTCAAGCAAGGACATTCAACATGAATATCAAGGATGCCGTTCAGAGTTCTGAGGTTGTGGCAGGTACGCTTTCTGTCAACAACATCCATGCTAAAGTGCTATTTGATTCTGGAGCTACTAGATCTTTCGTACTGAATCTTTTGTTGGCAAGTTGAATTGTGGAATTGAACCGTTAGTTGAACCCTTATCTATCATTGTTGCTAATCAAAGAACAAGTACTGTTAGAAGTATTTGCCCCCGGTGTACTATAGAGATTTCTGGCTTTAGTTTTCCTGCTTCCCTTATACCTTTTCGATTAGGAGAGTTTGATGTTATATTAGGTATGGATTGGTTAGCAGAAAATGGTGCTCAAATAGACTGTAAGAAGAAGAAGATAATCCTTAAGTCTCCTCAAGGCAAGAAAGTAAGTTTAAAGGGCAGAAACAAACTAAGACATTCTTGACGATAATGAAGCTAAGAAGTTGTTAGGCAAGGTTGTGAAGGTTATTTGGCTCATGTGGTTGATAGATCTAAGAGACGCCGAACATAGAGCATTCCGATAGTTAGTGAGTTGCTTGATGTATTTCCTGACGATCTTCCTGGTTTGCTCCCACCGTCAATATGAGTTTTCTATTGACTTAGCACCCGGCACGAACCAGTTTCAAACGTCTCGAATGGCGGCGCAGAAATGAAGGAGTTGGGCCAAGCAATTGCAAGAGTTGTTAGACAAAGGAGTTATAAGGCCGAGTGTATCCCGGTGGGGAGCTCCGTTCTTTTTGTGAAGAAAAAGGACGGAAGCATGAGATTGTGCATCGACTAGAGAATTGAACAAGTTGACAATCACGAATGTATCCTTTGCTCGAATCGACGACTTATTTGATCAACTCAAAGGAGCACTTACTTTTCGAAGATTGACTTGCGTTCGGGATATCATCAATTGAAGATTAAGCCGGAAGACATCCAAAGACCGCTTTTAGACTCGGTGGGCATCACGAGTTTCTAGTTATGGCATTCGGATTGACAAACGCACCAGCCGCCTTCCATGGATTTGATGAACCGTGTATTCAAGAAGTATTAGACAAGTTCGTCATTGTATTCATCGACGATATCTCATATACTCGAAATCTGAAGAAGAACATGCTGAACATCTGAGGATAGCTTTGGAAACTTTAAGAAAGGAGAAGCTGTATGCAAATCTCAAAATGGTGAATTTTGGCTACGAGGAAGTGCAGTTTTTAGGGCATATTGTTGGAAGTGAAGGTATTCGAGTGGATCCAGCAAAGATAGAAGCGTGTGATGAATTGGGAAAGGCCGAAGACCCCAACTGAGTTAGAAGTTTCATGGGATTGGCCGGTATTATCGAAGGTTTGTGAAGGATTTCTCGAAGATTGCAGTACCGTTGACAAGATTGACTCGGAAGAATGAGAAGTTTGAATGGACCGAAAATGAAAAAGCTTCAGAGAGTTGAAACAGAAGTATGATGACAGTTTCACGCTCCAGTTCTAGCTTGCCAGATACAGGAGATTTTGTTATACAGTGATGTGCGTCATACAAAGGATTAGGTTGTGTCTTAATGCAACACGGGAAGTAATAGCCTACGCGTCAAGACAACTCAAACCACACGAACAAAGATATCCGACTCATGACTTGGAATTGGCAGCATTTGTGTTTGCTTTAAAGCTTTGGAGACACTATCTTTATGGCGAGAAGTGTGAAATATTCACGGATCAACAAAGCTTGAAGTACATTTTCACGCAAAAGAGAGTTGAACATGGGCGCAGGAGGAAGATGGTTGGAATTGATTTAAAGACTCGACGACTGCACGATTAATTATCATCCCGGAAGGCGAACGTAGTACGGATGCGTTAAGTCGCAAGGAAAGGTTGAATATGTTGACCATGGCTCAAGAACTATCACAGGAATTTGAGAAGAGTGAGAAATGAAATTCGAGCTCCTAGTGCACCTACGAAATATCATACCAGGACCTTTCATAGCCTGAATTGATGGAGAAGATAAAGAAGTGCCAAGAAGAAGTGATGAATGAAAGATGAATGAGTTAACCGGAGAAGAAATCTGCACCGACAGAAAGACAACCAAGGAATCTGAGATTTCATCAAGAATTTGGATACCAAATGTGGAGGAATTGAAGAATGAAATCTTGAAGGATGCTCACAATTCAGAGTTTTTCATATTCACCCCGGAAGCACAAAAAAGTACCAAGATTTGAAGCAAAACTTTTGGGTGGCCAGCATGAAGAAGGAAATTGCTCAATGATCAGTAATGCTACACTTGTCAAAGGGTAAAAGCTGAACATCAGAAGCCAAGTGGATTGATACAGCCGTTAGAGATACCAGAATGGAAGTGGGGACACATGCAATGAGCACTTTATAGTTGGATTGCCAAGGCGGCTTTGAGGAGGGAATCTAATTGCATGATGCTATGTGGGTAGATAATGATCGGTCTGAGCCCAAAGTCGGCTCATTTTCTTGCCAATTAACGAGAGATTCTCAATGACAAGCTGATTCACATGTATTTGAAAGAGATTGTTACTCGTCATGGAGTTTCCAGTCCAGTATCTATTGTGTCAGACCGAGACCCCCGTTAATTGTTTAAGTAAAAGCTTCGAGAATTTGGGACAATTTCAAGAACATTAAGGGAACCCGACAAGATGAGTACTGCTACTTTCATCCATCACAACGGAACGGACAAAGCGAGCGTAAATTAACTATCGAAGACATGTTAGGTCTTGTGCTGGACTTCAAAGGAAATTGGGCGAGCATTTGCCTGTGTGAGTGATTTTCGTATAAAATAACAGTATCATACAGCAGCTTGGGATGCCCCGTACGAAGCTCTTTATGGAAAGGAAGTGTAGATCTCCGAATATATGGGATGGAAAGTGGAGAAAGGAAAAGGTAATTGGTCCAAAGACTATGATCCAACAAACCGAAATGATAAACAGATAGATCGTATTGCAGAGCAGATTGATGAGGCAGAGCTGCGAAGATTAGGACCAGACGGGAAGTATGAAAATGATTTGATTTGAAATGACCTTAAAAGGAATTGGATAATAATTTATAAGACTGAGGCGCCAGTCAATTATGCAGCAATCAGTAGCGGGGAGCCTGATGTCTGTTTATGGCCAATGTGTGCCGAGGATCCTCCCTGGTTGAATCACTTTATGTGGTTCGGAGCTGGTGTGGGCTGATCACCCCTCAATGCTCGTAGCGCTGTGTGTTTCCAATTCCAATAAATTGATATCCCACATTGCACCTTTACTTGTGTTTATACCTTGTGATATCTGTTGTTGCTTTTGCACTTGATTATATTGCATATTGTGAACTGTTTAATTACTGTTTTCACTTGCTGAGCTTTATGCTCATATATATTGTTGTTGTTATAACCCTTCAGTGAACCCGAGAATGGCCCGTTTCAAGCAGACCGCACGTAAATCCACCTCAGGCAACGGGATTGCTTACCGCCGTATGATGGAGCAGGTTGGGAACTCGTAGTTCCTAGTGGTTATCTTTTGAACTTTGGGATTTAAAAACTTGTAGTAATGACTTAGACTTAATTTGGATTTCTATTGGGTTGTAATAACTTTAGTTGTTGTTCATACTCATTCCTGGTGATTCCGGGGATTGTGGATTAGATTTGTAGATTAATCTTTATAACTCTGTAGTTTAATTAATTTATCGATATGCATGCTTTAGTCGGTTATTTATGTTGGGTCCGTCACAGTGGTATCAGAGCGACAGGTTTGAGTCACTGAACAACATAGGATAAATGAATATAAGATAGGATTTAGAGGTTAAGATGAACTTAGATCATGTGGGATTTGGGGCGTTAGAATCTTTTAAGTTTTCTCACCCTTTTACTATAACCGCGTATATATATATATACTGTTGGCAGGCATCGTCATCTTCTAGTCCCGGATTCCCGGCTACTGTTCCGTTCCCCGCTTTACGAGCAGATGGTTAGGCTTACTGACCGACTCGAGGGCCAGAACACGATTCTCCAGCACCGGATTGACCAGCTGTACCGTGAGGACTTTGATGATGAAGGCAACGTCCCCGTTTGATTGCTAGGGTCGAGGAGATCATTCGTATGGCCGAGGACCGTTTGACAGCTATTCCACCCTACCGCGAGCGTGAGAGCCGTATCACTTTGACCGCCATTACTGACGAGCTCCGTCGTGTGATTAGCAGTCTCCGTGAGCCAGTTGCCAGTCATCAGCTTCACCAGCATCATCACCATTCCCCTAGGACTATTCCTTAGTCTATTTTATTCCGTTCTCATGATTATCCGTACTTTGACTTTCCATTCCGTACTTGTACCCCCGGATTGTTTCGGGAAGACGTTTATTTGCACTTTATTTCCGTTCGTACTGTTCCGTACCTATCATTTGAACTAATGTTTAATCACGCACTTTGACTATTTATCTCATTTGTCATTTCATATATACCATGCTTAGACAGAAATTACCATGTTAAACCTTTAGAACTTGATCATGTTTAAACTTTTCCCAATATACCATGATATGACTTTGACCGAATAATTGTACCTTTGCAATATGATACCTAGACTCTAATAATACACACACATACCATGATGCCATAATAATTACCATAGACCGTTACCATGTGGATAACTCTTGAATATACCTTTGTACCCCAATGTTCTCCTTTGATATAACTTGTATGCATATATTGAACTGTGAATAAGCTTTTCTTGTCTACATTCAGAATCATGCCTCCCTCGAAGAGCCCCGCAACACCACCAATGAAATACCGAAGAACCACCACCAACCTTGGCTCAACTTATGCAACTTCTTCACCAACAATCTGTTACCCTTGCTCAACAACAACAATTACTTCAACAACAACTCAGCAACAGCAACAAGCACCACCACCACCTACTACTTTCAAATCTTTTCAAGCTGTGAAACCACCCGAGTTCCGAGGAACTCAAGACCCTGTTGAAGCTCAATCCTGGCTAAAGGAGATGGAGAAGGCTTTCACCTTGGCTGTTGTAACTGATAATAAGAAAGTTGAATATGCCTCCTATTTTCTGAAAGATGAAGCAAACTACTGGTGGGAGTCAGCCCGTGCTTTAGAAGAAGGTGAGGTTATGCTTGGGATAGATTCAAGAGGATATTTCTAGACAAGTACTTTCAAGGTATATGCAAACTCAGATGGAGTTAAAGTTCTTTGAATTGAAGCAAGAGGGAATGACTGTTGGGGAATACGAGAAGAAATTTACAGAATTGGCAAGGTTCGTGGGAGATTATGTGGACACGGACGAGAAAAGAGCGAAGAGATTTCAACAAGGATTGAAGCCTTGGCTACGAAGCAGAGTGGCTGCTTTTGAATTGGCCACATATGCTGAAGTGGTCCAGAAGGCAATGGTAATTGAAGGAGAAAGTGATCAGAATCAGAAGGAGAAGGATAGTAAGAAGAGAAAGTTTTTGAGTAAAGGTGAAGGTTCGGCTCAAGGGAGCCAAGTGGAAGAATTTCAAGAAGTTCGGAGTTCAGAATCAAGGAGGTCCCCGAGGATTCAGAAAGGGATAATAGGAATGTGAAGAAGATTCAAGGACCAAGTGGTCAAAGGAGTCAAAAAGCAAATTCAGAATGCAAGTTCTGCAACAAGAAACACACGGGAAGTTGTAATAAGGCTGATATCGTCTGTTTCAAGTGCAACTCGAAGGGTCATTATGCGAACGAGTGCCAGAACCCGAAGCCTTCTGTTACATGTTTCAAGTGTGGAAAGATCGGTCATATGTCAAGAGATTGTAAAGCTCCTGGAACCAACAAGTTGATGCAATTGGCAGCTACCCCTTACAATCAAGGAATGACATCTTTCTGTTCCGATTCTACAACTACCTTCTACTCAAGTTTTTGAGTCTGCAACTCCTGTTACCATCCCTCTTATCCGGCTCAAGCAAGGACATTCAACATGAATATCAAGGATGCCGTTCAGAGTTCTGAGGTTGTGGCAGGTACGCTTTCTGTCAACAACATCCATGCTAAAGTGCTATTTGATTCTGGAGCTACTAGATCTTTCGTATCTGAATCTTTTGTTGGCAAGTTGAATTGTGGAATTGAACCGTTAGTGAACCCTTATCTATCATTGTTGCTAATCAAGAACAAGTATCTGTTAGAAGTATTTGCCCCCGGTGTACTATAGAGATTTCTGGCTTTAGTTTTCCTGCTTCCCTTATACCTTTTCGATTAGGAGAGTTTGATGTTATATTAGGTATGGATTGGTTAGCAGAAAATGGTGCTCAAATAGACTGTAAGAAGAAGAAGATAATCCTTAAGTCTCCTCAAGGCAAGAAAGTAGAGTTTAAAGGGCAGAAACAAACTAAGACATTCTTGACGATAATTGAAGCTAAGAAGTTGTTAAGGCAAGGTTGTGAAGGTTATTTGGCTCATGTGGTTGATAGATCTAAAGAGACGCCGAACATAGAAAGCATTCCGATAGTTAGTGAGTTTCTTGATGTATTTCCTGACGATCTTCCTGGTTTGCCTCCCGACCGTCAAATTGAGTTTTCTATTGAATTAGCACCCGGCACGGAACCAGTTTCAAAGCAACCGTATCGAATGGCGCCGGCAGAAATGAAGGAGTTGGCCAAGCAATTGCAAGAGTGTTAGACAAAGGAGTTATAAGGCCGAGTGTATCCCCGTGGGGAGCTCCAGTTCTTTTTGTGAAGAAAAAGGACGGAAGCATGAGATTGTGCATCGACTATAGAGAATTGAACAAGTTGACAATCACGACTAGGTATCCTTGCCTCGAATCGACGACTTATTTGATCAACTCAAAGGAGCAACTTACTTTTCGAAGATTGACTTGCGTTCGGGATATCATCAATTGAAGATTAAGCCGGAAGACATTCCAAAGACCGCTTTTAGAACTCGGTATGGGCATCACGAGTTTCTAGTTATGGCATTCGGATTGACAAACGCACCAGCCGCCTTCATGGATTTGATGAACCGTGTATTCAAGAAGTATTTAGACAAGTTCGTCATTGTATTCATCGACGATATTCTCATATACTCGAAATCTGAAGAAGAACATGCTGAACATCTGAGGATAGCTTTGGAAACTTTAAGAAAGGAGAAGCTGTATGCAAAATTCTCAAAATGTGAATTTTGGCTACGAGAAGTGCAGTTTTAGGGCATATTGTTGGAAGTGAAGGTATTCGAGTGGATCCAGCAAAGATAGAAGCTGTGATGAATTGGGAAAGGCCGAAGACCCCAACTGAAGTTAGAAGTTTCATGGGATTGGCCGGATATTATCGAAGGTTTGTGAAGGATTTCTCGAAGATTGCAGTACCGTTGACAAGATTGACTCGGAAGAATGAGAAGTTTGAATGGACCGACAAATGTGAAAAGAGCTTTCAAGAGTTGAAACAGAAGTTAGTCACCGCTCCAGTTCTAGCTTTGCCAGATGATCAAGGAGATTTTGTTATCTACAGTGATGCGTCATACAAAGGATTAGGTTGTGTCTTAATGCAACACGGGAAAGTAATAGCCTACGCGTCAAGACAACTCAAACACACGAACAAAGATATCCGACTCATGACTTGGAATTGGCAGCAATTGTGTTGCTTTAAAGCTTTGGAGACACTATCTTTATGGCGAGAAGTGTGAAATATTCACGGATCACAAAAGCTTGAAGTACATTTTCACGCAAAAAGAGTTGAACATGAGGCAGCGAAGATGGTTGGAATTGATTAAAGACTACGACTGCACGATTAATTATCATCCCGGAAAGGCGAACGTAGTAGCGGATGCGTTAAGTCGCAAGGAAAGGTTGAATATGTTGACCATGGCTCAAGAACTATCACAGGAATTTGAGAAGATGGAAATTGAAATTCGAGCTCCTAGTGCACCTACAGAAATGATTCATACCATGACCTTTCAGCCTGAATTGATGGAGAAGATAAAGAAGTGCCAAGAAGAAGTGATGAATGAAAAGATGAATGAGTTAACCGGAGAAGAAATCTGCACACAGAAAGACAACCAAGGAATCTTGAGATTTTCATCAAGAATTTGGATACCAAATGTGGAGGAATTGAAGAATGAAATCTTGAAGGATGCTCACAATTCAGAGTTTTCTATTCACCCCGGAAGCACAAAAAATGTACCAAGATTTGAAGCAAAACTTTTGGTGGCCAGACATGAAGAAGGAAATTGCTCAATGGATCAGTAAATGCTACACTTGTCAAAGGGTAAAAGCTGAACATCAGAAGCCAAGTGGATTGATACAGCCGTTAGAGATACCAGAATGGAAGTGGGAGCACATTGCAATGGACTTTATAGTTGGATTGCCAAGGACGAAATCTAATCATGATGCTATTTGGGTAATAATTGATCGGTTGACCAAGTCGGCTCATTTTCTGCCAATTAACGAGAGATTCTCAATGGACAAGCTGATTCACATGTATTTGAAAGAGATTGTTACTCGTCATGGAGTTCCAGTATCTATTGTGTCAGATCGAGACCCTCGTTTTAACTCGAGATTTTGGAAGCAATTTCAAGAACATTTGGGAACCCGACTCAAGATGAGTACTGCCTATCATCCACAAACGGACGGACAAAGCGAGCGTACAATTAAAACTATCGAAGACATGTTAAGGTCTTGTGCTTTGGACTTCAAAGGAAATTGGGACGAGCATTTGCCTTTGGTTGAGTTTTCGTATAATAACAGTTATCATACCAGCATTGGGATGCCCCCGTACGAAGCTCTTTATGGAAGGAAGTGTAGATCTCCGATATATTGGGATGAAGTTGGAGAAAGGAAAGTAATTGGTCCAGAATTGATCCAACAAACGAAAGAAACAGTAGATGTAATTCGAAGCAGATTGATTGCAGCTCAAGATAGACAACGGAAGTATGCTGACCCGCACAGAAAAGATGTTGAGTTCGAAATTGGAGAAGCTGTTCTGTTAAAAGTGTCACCCTGGAAAGGAATAGCAAGATTCGGAAAGAAAGGGAAACTTAGCCCAAGATTCATTGGTCCTTTTGAGATTTTAAGCAGAATTGGGAAAGTGGCGTACGAACTAGCTTTACCACCTCAAATGCACCACGTTCACAATATTTTCCATGTCTCATTGCTTAAGAAGTTCAACCCCGACACCAAGTGCATTATAGAGAATGAACCAGTTGAGATAGAGCCCGATTTGTCTTATATCGAGCAACCGGTTAGCATTCTAGATAGAAAGGATAAGGTGTTAAGGAATAAGATAGTTCCTTTAGTTAGAGTTTTGTGGAGAAATCCCAAGGTTGAAGAATCAACGTGGGAATTAGAAAGTGATATGTTAGATAAGTATCCTCATTTGTTTACTTAGATTCTGGGGTCAGAATCCTTTTAAGGGGGGAAGGATGTAACGCCTGTAATATTTGACTTATATATATTACAGTATTTCATTTTGGTGATATATTAAATTTCGTGTTTTAATTGCCAAACTATGTGAATTTGACTCGTTTATCGTTACATGACTTTCGTATATCGTTAGAATGTACTTATGTGACTTTTGACGAATAATTCTCGCTACGCGATTAAATAATATTACTAGTTGCGACGGTTTTGACTTTGTATTAATAAATGTGATCGTTGTCGTTACCCGATTAAATAATAATAAAGATATATGCGATTTAGTGATATTTGTTAAATTGCGAGTAGCCGATAAACTTTAACTTGTAAAATAGCGTTTTGGTGTATATATTCTTCTCGAGATTTTACGTGTATTATACTCGTGCTTTGTATTTATGTGAATGTGTATAATAGAGCTCTACTTGTAATATTACTTTTAAAATTCATTTCTTGTCCAAAATTTTTGAAAACTATTTTATTAAACTTCTAAAATCTCATATTATTGGTGATATTAATTTCATGAATTATAGATTTGTACTTTATTTACTAAAACTCATTCTTTTAATATCTTTTTAATCACACTTTTATTAATTAGCAAATGACTAGTGTGACCTTGCATGCAACTTTGACTAGCATTATGACCAAGGGTAAGACCGTACAATCACCTCACTTGACCATATAAGTTACTAATAAACCCTTGCATGCAAATCCACCTATACTTGTCAAAAGGATAGTCTTGTAATCTCTCAAACCCACTCACTCTTTTGGTCAAGTCAAGCCACATATAAACCAAACAAAACTCACACTTTAACACACACAAACCCACACAAACTCTCTCCACTCTCCTCTCTTCTCTCCCTTCTCCTCCATTCGGCCGAAGCTCACCCCCATCCCCCTTCCACCATTTTTTTTTCATTTCTTCACAAAACCAAGCAAGGATCACTCTCTTCTAGCAATATCTTGTGAGTACTTTCGAGTTCAAGGTTAGTTTAGCTTTGCATGTTGAGTTTGGAGCCGAAATAGGGCCTTGGTTCTTATGAGCTTAGGGTCTCTATTTTGGTGGCTCCTAAAGATGAACTTGAGATGATTTTGGATGGGTTTACACCTCTATTTGACCAAGTCATACTCATGTTTCATCACATCCGGCCATGACTCTAAGGAAGAGCCGAATGTATGTGTGTGGTCACTCGAAAATTTCATGGTTTTGGGAGTTTGTTTCTTGAATTTTCGAAGGGTATTTGGTTGTGGTGTGATTTTGGTGGATAATCAGCCCTTGCATGTCTATTCTTTTGATGTTACAATGTGATTTAGAGCTATATTTGAGAGATTATAGTAATGCATGTTGAGTTATGTGAAAACCGAATATAAAGCTATGAATTTGAGTTTTGTATGTGATTTTTTTGAGTAATGCATGCCATGTTCTAAGTGCTAAAATGATAGTTTATGGTGTGTATGATGATATCTAGTAGTAATCAGTAGCCATTGTGTGGATACCATGATGTTACATTCGAAATTTTGCTCTTGAATGCTCCCTGAAATTCTGCTCTGTTTTACCTCTATACATGCCTCGGTTTTGTGCTCTTAAATGGTTAAAATTGGTAATATCTTGCCTTGTGTAAATAGTCAGTAGGTATATGTATAGTATGGATTAAGATTTGTGGATTGGTTTGTTGGTATTTGGTGTTTGGAAGGGAGTTAAGGTGGAAGGAGTCACACACACACCATGGCAGATTTTTGCACCTTAGAAACCATGAGAATTAGGTGTGTCATGCTTAGGCCCTCATAGGCCCAAGTCTCCTGGAGTTGGGACTTGATGTATACAAGTCTCCAGTAGCCTTAGAAGTCATAAAAACCATCATTTACATAGATGCACACACACATTTCAGAGTACACCCCAGAACAGGGCACATTTGGGTCAATTGCACTTTTGTATGTTAAACACCTTGTCAATGTGGAGGCCCTCATGGGGCCTTGATTTAAATGAGCTTAGGGAAGTATTAGGAAGCTATTTGAGTCATTGTATTGGTGTAGTGAGTGAGTTTAGTGAGTCTCAAGTTGTTAAGTTCATGGCAGTCCCCACAGCAGGGCAGGGTGCTCTGTGTCAACTTTGTTTAGAGGCCCAAGGAGGCCTGAGCAAGGCCTTAGTGTCATTCCAAGTGCACAACTTAGATTTAAGTCTTAAGTATCCAGTAGAGTCACAATTTCACCAAGGCACATAGTAGAAACACTTGTTTTTGCCAAAACCCCCAAGAGGTGCCAAACTGCCAAGGCAGAATGGTCACTTTGGTACATTAGTTTTTAAGGACCTATATAGGCAAGACCTTTGAGTCACACCACTTCATAATATTATTTTAAGATTGTGTCAACCTTTAGAAATTGGTTTGGAGTCAATACCCTAAGTGGAGATGCCTCATTTCCACTAAAGAACACAAGTGTCACACATGGAGTCACATTATAGTACCAACTTAGGATGCATTGCATTTGAGTGTGTCATCAGTGAGGCCTTGACCTCATATTGAGTCCATGAGTTAGTTTTAAGTCATATTAGAGAGTGCAAGTTAGTTCAAGTCAAATCACTTAGTGTAGATGCATTATTTTTACTAAGGCACCCAAGTGTCGCCAAGGTAAGCATACTAGTGAGTCACTTAGGTTGCACTTCACTTGTAAGTCTTGGGAGGTGGGGCACAAGTGTGCCTTACTATTAATTTGTTAATTTGAGTTCAGTAGAGTATGGTTAGGAGGTATTGGTCTTAGACCTTATGTGCTACTTGATTAAATGCTTAATTGACTTAGGAATAATTAGAGATTATTAAGTGATATAAGTTAAGTAACAAAGTGCCATGCTTTACTTGTTATGTGCATTACTTGATGATTATGTTACTTGTTTTAATTAAGTTTAAGTGTATATTTAATATATATGTATATATATTTATTTATATATATGTATATATATATTTATACGCAAAAGGGTAGTTAGTGACGAGGATACTACTAATTATAGGTGCAAGTAGGAGGCCAGGCAAGGAACCCCTAGAAGCATCTATACAGGAGTTTAGTAAGCTTTATCCAAGCAAGTGAAACTCTTCCTTTATACTTGCTTTATGATTGTGTACCTGTGAATGTTGAATTACTGTTTACTTAGGACTGAATTACCTTGTCACCCCTCATGATCATCACTTTGGATTCCAATAATACCCTTAACATTTGAATTACCTTTTTCATGTGATATTACCCTACACCCACATGATTATACTCCAATAGTCCCTTGATGAATAAATAAGAACTTGATACCCCACATTAACCTGAATTATCTCTTTTGGGACCCTGATCTTAATAATATTTCCTATTTTAGAAAGATCACTTGTATTTTGAAAACACCCTTGCTTATAACTTGTCTTTGATCAAGACCCCTTTTCTGAAAATGATTTGATTTGAGATAACCTTAAAAGGAATTGGTTAATAATTTTATAAGACTGAGGCGCCAGTCAATTATTGCAGCATCAGTAGCGGGGAGCCTGATGTCTGTTTATGGCCAATGTGTGCCGAGGATCCTCCCTGGTTGAATCACTTTATGTGGTTCGGAGCTTGGTGTGGGCTGATCACCCCTCAATGCTCGTAGCGCTGTGTGTTTCCAATTCCAATAAATTGATATCCCACATTGCACCTTTACTTGTGTTTATACCTTGTGATATCTATTGTTGCTTTTGCACTTGATTATATTGCTTATTGTGAACTGTTTAATTACTGCTTTCACTTGCTGAGCTTTATGCTCATATATATTGTTGTTGTTATAACCCTTCAGTGAAACCCGAGAATGGCCCGTTTCAATCAGACCGCACGTAAATCCACCTCAGGCAACGGGATTGCTTACCGCCGTATGATGGAGCAGGTTGGGGACTCGTAGTTCCCTAGTGGTTATCTTTTGAACTTTTGGGATTTAAAACTTGTAGTAATGACTTAGACTTAATTTGGATTTCTATCTGGGTTGTAATACCTTTAGTTGTTGTTCATACTCATTCCTGGTGATTCCGGGATTGTGGATTAGACTTGTAGATTAATCTTTATAACTCTGTAGTTTAATTATATTTATCGATATGCATGCTTTAGTCGGTTATTTATGTTGGGTCCGTCACAGAAAATATCATCATTAGAGAAATCTCGAGAAAGCAATCTGCCCTGTGTCTCGGATAATTTAGCAAACTTAAGAGCATCAGGCATAGGAGAAACCTGTTTAACAGCCCCCAAAAGCTCTTGATAATAGTTGACAGCAACCTGGGCAATTTCCTTGTGACTAGTAACAATTCGATCACCACAATCTAGAGACATGATCTTATTAGTGTTCCACCTTGATTTGCAGCTATTGAAGAAGTACCTATTATTACCATCACCACAGCTTAGCCATTTAATTCTTGATTTCTGCTTAAGAAGAACCTCCTGAGCATGGAGAGAGTTCTTGAGAAGAGACATAAGATGCATTTCCTTTAAAAGCCGCTCCTGGTCTGGAACAGTCGGCATAGTACTTTGAAAAGATGTAAGATCACATCTGGTCTTAACCACAGCCTCATTAAGATTACCTTCTGTTCTATTGAGACGTTTTAGACGCAATTTGATGCTCTTAAGCTTAGAAGAGAGAGTGAACCAGGGATCGCCACAAAAAGTTCCAGAACAGGCTTCGTTGACAATAGAATCAAAGTCAGGATGATCTAAAAGATGCTGAAAGACCTGAAATGGCTTTAGAATACGATTTTGAACCAATCCCAAACTAACAGCAGCCGGATTATGATCGGAGAGGCCTCTAGGAAGGAAGCTAGCTCGAGAAAGATCAAACTGAGTCAACCAAGAATCATTAACAAGAACTTTATCCAACTTTCTCATAAGCGGATCATTCAAACTACTATCTCTCCAGGTGAAGATTTCACCAGTGAAGTGAAGGTCAGTAATTCCCAAGCTAATTGTGCTATCCCGAAACTCAGAAATCGACAAGTGATCACGCGGAAGAGGCCCATTAGTTTCAAACCGATTAAGAAAGGTGTTAAAATCTCCCAAGATACACCAAGGTTTTCCACCATTAACATCCACCCATTGAGAATTCACAGCATCTAATTCTCTCCAAAGACTCCGCCTTTCAATGGTGCTATTAAAAGCATAAACAGCAGTCATACAAAAAGAAACTTTATCTTGAATTCTAGTAACTAAACAACTTATTTGTTGAGCTGAAGATGATAAAGGAACGACAGACCAAAAAGCAGGATCCCACCCTATCCAGATACGCCCATTAGCATGATGTTGGTAATTAAAAATCCAACTGAAATGCCTCTTAACATAAGCAGAAACACGAGCAGCATTTCCTTCCTTAACTCGGGTCTCCAGCACAGCAAAAAGATTTAAGTGCTTATTGGAAATAAAATCTTGGACAAAAGACATTTTATTTTGAAGACCCCGAATGTTAAAGGAACAAAAATCAATCTCTACCATAATTATAGAGTTTGAGAAGGGGAAGAACTCCCCTGTTGAAGTCTAAGCTTCTTTTTCTGAGACTTTGTAAGTCGATTCTGATTAGGACTAAGAACAGATCCCTTCCTTTTGTCAATCTCATCAACAGATTTGAGATTTTTAAAAGTTTTCGGAGGCGAAGGAGAAGCTTCTGGTGTAGCTTCATTCCAGACCCGTTTGAAGTTGAAAACAACTTGTAGCTTCATTTTCAGTTGTTTGAAATTGGAATCAACTTGTAGTTTCATTCTTGGCTCGTTTGAGCCCGGAAACAACTTGTAGCTTCATTATTGACTAGATTGAAGTTGGAAACAACTTGTAGCTTCATTCCAGACCCGTTTGAAGTTGAAAACAACTTGTAGCTTCATTTTCGGTTGTTTGAAATTGGAATCAACTTGTAGTTTCATTCTTGGCTCGTTTGAGCCCGGAAACAACTTGTAGCTTCATTCCAGACTCGTTTGGATTTTAAAACAACTTGTAGCTTCATTTTCGGTTGTTTGAAATTGTAATCAACTTGTAGTTTGATTCCTGACTCGTTTGAGCCCGGAAACAACTTGTAGCTTCATTATTGACTAGATTGAAGTTGGAAACAACTTGTAGCTTCATTCCAGACTCGTTTGAAGTTGAAAACAACATGTAGCTTCATTTTCGGTTGTTAGAAATTGGAATCAACATGTAGTTTCATTCTTTGCTCGTTTGAGCCCGGAAACAACTTGTAGCTTCATTATTGACTACATTGAAGTTGGAAACAACTTGTAGCTTCATTCCGGACTCGTTTGAAGTTAAATAAAACATGTAGCTTCATTTTCGGTTGTTTGAAATTGGAATCAACTTGTAGTTTTATTCTTGGCTCGTTTGAGCCCGGAAACAACTTGTAGCTTCATTTTTGACTAGATTGAAGTTGGAAACAACTTGTAGCTTCATTCCAAACTCGTTTGGATTTTAAAACAACTTGTAGCTTCATTTTCGGTTGTTTGAAATTGGAATCAACTTGTAGTTTCATTCTTGACTTGTTTGAGCCCGGAAACAACTTGTAGCTTCATTATTGACTAGATTGAAGTTGTAAACAACTTTTAGCTTCATTCCAGACTCGTTTGAAGTTGAAAACAACATGTAGCTTCATTTTCGGTTGTTAGAAATTGGAATCAACTTGTAGTTTCATTCTTTGCTCGTTTGAGCCCGGAAACAACTTGTAGCTTCATTATTGACTACATTGAAGTTGGAAACAACTTGTAGCTTCATTCCAGACTCGTTTGAAGTTAAATAAAACATGTAGCTTCATTTTCGGTTGTTTGAAATTGGAATCAACTTGTAGTTTCATTCTTGGCTCGTTTGAGCCCGGAAACAAGTTGTAGCTTAATTTTGACTACATTGAAGTTTGAAACAACTTGTAGCTTCATTCCAGACTCGTTTGAAGTTGAAAACAACATGTAGCTTCATTTTCGGTTGTTAGAAATTGGAATCAACTTGTAGTTTCATTCTTGGCTCGTTTGAGCCCGGAAACAACTTGTAGCTTCATTATTGACTACATTGAAGTTGGAAACAACTTGTAGCTTCATTCCAGACTCGTTTGAAGTTAAATAAAACATGTAGCTTCATTTTCGGTTGTTTGAAATTGGAATCAACTTGTAGTTTCATTCTTGGCTCGTTTGAGCCCGGAAACAAGTTGTAGCTTAATTTTGACTACATTGAAGTTGGAAACAACTTGTAGCTTCATTCCAGACTCGTTTGAAGTTGAAAACAACATGTAGCTTCATTTTCGGTTGTTAGAAATTGGAATCAACTTGTAGTTTCATTCTTTGCTCGTTTGAGCCCGGAAACAACTTGTAGCTTCATTATTGACTAGATTGAAGTTGGAAACAACTTTTAGCTTCATTCCAGACTCGTTTGAAGTTGAAAACAACTTGTAGCTTCATTTTCGGTTGTTTGAAATTGGAATCAACTTGTAGTTTCATTCTTTGCTCGTTTGAGCCCGGAAACAACTTGTAGCTTCATTATTGACTAGATTGAAGTTGGAAACAACTTGTAGCTTCATTCCAGACCCGTTTGAAGTTGAAAACAACTTGTAGCTTCATTTTCGGTTGTTTGAAATTGGAATCAACTTGTAGTTTGATTCTTGGCTCGTTTGAGCCCGGAAACAACTTGTAGCTTCATTCCAGACTCGTTTGGATTTTAAAACAACTTGTAGCTTCATTTTCGGTTGTTTGAAATTGGAATCAACTTGTAGTTTCATTCCTGACTCGTTTGAGCCCGGAAACAACTTGTAGCTTCATTATTGACTAGATTGAAGTTGGAAACAACTTGTAGCTTCATTCCAGACTCGTTTGAAGTTGAAAACAACATGTAGCTTCATTTTCGGTTGTTAGAAATTGGAATCAACTTGTAGTTTCATTCTTTGCTCGTTTGAGCCCGGAAACAACTTGTAGCTTCATTATTGACTACATTGAAGTTGGAAACAACTTGTAGCTTCATTCCAGACTCGTTTGAAGTTAAATAAAACATGTAGCTTCATTTTCGGTTGTTTGAAATTGGAATCAACTTGTAGTTTCATTCTTGGCTCGTTTGAGCCCGGAAACAACTTGTAGCTTCATTTTTGACTAGATTGAAGTTGGAAACAACTTGTAGCTTCATTCCAAACTCGTTTGGATTTTAAAACAACTTGTAGCTTCATTTTCGGTTGTTTGAAATTGGAATCAACTTGTAGTTTCATTCCTGACTCGTTTGAGCCCGGAAACAACTTGTAGCTTCATTATTGACTAGATTGAAGTTGTAAACAACTTTTAGCTTCATTCCAGACTCGTTTGAAGTTGAAAACAACATGTAGCTTCATTTTCGGTTGTTAGAAATTGGAATCAACTTGTAGTTTCATTCTTTGCTCGTTTGAGCCCGGAAACAAATTGTAGCTTCATTATTGACTACATTGAAGTTGGAAACAACTTGTAGCTTCATTCCAGACTCGTTTGAAGTTAAATAAAACATGTAGCTTCATTTTCGGTTGTTTGAAATTGGAATCAACTTGTAGTTTCATTCTTGGCTCGTTTGAGCCCGGAAACAAGTTGTAGCTTAATTTTGACTACATTGAAGTTTGAAACAACTTGTAGCTTCATTCCAGACTCGTTTAAAGTTGAAAACAACATGTAGCTTCATTTTCGGTTGTTAGAAATTGGAATCAACTTGTAGTTTCATTCTTGGCTCGTTTGAGCCCGGAAACAACTTGTAGCTTCATTATTGACTACATTGAAGTTGGAAACAACTTGTAGCTTCATTCCAGACTCGTTTGAAGTTAAATAAAACATGTAGCTTCATTTTCGGTTGTTTGAAATTGGAATCAACTTGTAGTTTCATTCTTGGCTCGTTTGAGCCCGGAAACAAGTTGTAGCTTAATTTTGACTACATTGAAGTTGGAAACAACTTGTAGCTTCATTCCAGACTCGTTTGAAGTTGAAAACAACATGTAGCTTCATTTTCGGTTGTTAGAAATTGGAATCAACTTGTAGTTTCATTCTTTGCTCGTTTGAGCCCGGAAACAACTTGTAGCTTCATTATTGACTAGATTGAAGTTGTAAACAACTTTTAGCTTCATTCCAGACTCGTTTGAAGTTGAAAATAACTTGTAGCTTCATTTTCGGTTGTTTGAAATTGGAATCAACTTGTAGTTTCATTCTTTGCTCGTTTGAGCCCGGAAACAACTTGTAGCTTCATTATTGACTAGATTGAAGTTGGAAACAACTTGTAGCTTCATTCCAGACCCGTTTGAAGTTGAAAACAACTTGTAGCTTCATTTTCAGTTGTTTGAAATTGGAATCAACTTGTAGTTTCATTCTTGGCTCGTTTGAGCCCGGAAACAACTTGTAGCTTCATTATTGACTAGATTGAAGTTGGAAACAACTTGTAGCTTCATTCCAGACTCGTTTGAAGTTAAATAAAACATGTAGCTTCATTTTCGGTTGTTTGAAATTGGAATCAACTTGTAGTTTCATTCTTGGCTCGTTTGAGCCCGGAAACAAGTTGTAGCTTAATTTTGACTACATTGAAGTTGGAAACAACTTGTAGCTTCATTCCAGACTCGTTTGAAGTTGAAAACAACATGTAGCTTCATTTTCGGTTGTTAGAAATTGGAATCAACTTGTAGTTTCATTCTTTGCTCGTTTGAGCCCGGAAACAACTTGTAGCTTCATTATTGACTAGATTGAAGTTGTAAACAACTTTTAGCTTCATTCCAGACTCGTTTGAAGTTGAAAACAACTTGTAGCTTCATTTTCGGTTGTTTGAAATTGGAATCAACTTGTAGTTTCATTCTTTGCTCGTTTGAGCCCGGAAACAACTTGTAGCTTCATTATTGACTAGATTGAAGTTGGAAACAACTTGTAGCTTCATTCCAGACTCGTTTGAAGTTAAATAAAACATGTAGCTTCATTTTCGGTTGTTTGAAATTGGAATCAACTTGTAGTTTCATTCTTGGCTCGTTTGAGCCCGGAAACAAGTTGTAGCTTAATTTTGACTACATTGAAGTTGGAAACAACTTGTAGCTTCATTCCAGACTAGTTTGAAGTTAAATAAAACATGTAGCTTCATTTTCGGTTGTTTGAAATTGGAATCAACTTGTAGTTTCATTCTTGGCTCGTTTGAGCCCGGAAACAACTTGTAGCTTCATTATTGACTAGATTGAAGTTGGAAACAACTTGTAGCTTCATTGCAGACTCGTTTGAAGTTAAATAAAACATGTAGCTTCATTTTCGGTTGTTTGAAATTGGAATCAACTTGTAGTTTCATTCTTGGCTCGTTTGAGCCCGGAAACAAGTTGTAGCTTAATTTTGACTACATTGAAGTTGGAAACAACTTGTAGCTTCATTCCAGACTCGTTTGAAGTTGAAAACAACATGTAGCTTCATTTTCGGTTGTTAGAAATTGGAATCAACTTGTAGTTTCATTCTTTGCTCGTTTGAGCCCGGAAACAACTTGTAGCTTCATTATGGACTAGATTGAAGTTGTAAACAACTTTTAGCTTCATTCCAGACTCGTTTGAAGTTGAAAACAACGTGTAGCTTCATTTTCGGTTGTTAGAAATTGGAATCAACTTGTTGTTTCATTCTTTGCTCGTTTGAGCCCGGAAACAACTTGTAGCTTCATTATTGACTACATTGAAGTTGGAAACAACTTGTAGCTTCATTCCAGACTCGTTTGAAGTTAAATAAAACATGTAGCTTCATTTTTGGTTGTTTGAAATTGGAATCAACTTGTAGTTTCATTCTTGGCTCGTTTGAGTCCGGAAACAAGTTGTAGCTTAATTTTGACTACATTGAAGTTGGAAACAACTTGTAGCTTCATTCCAGACTCGTTTGAAGTTAAATAAAACATGTAGCTTCATTTTCGGTTGTTTGAAATTGGAATCAACTTGTAGTTTCATTCTTGGCTCGTTTGAGCCCGGAAACAACTTGTAGCTTCATTATTGACTAGATTGAAGTTGGAAACAACTTGTAGCTTCATTCCAGACTCGTTTGAAGTTAAATAAAACATGTAGCTTCATTTTCGGTTGTTTGAAATTGGAATCAACTTGTAGTTTCATTCTTGGCTCGTTTGAGCCCGGAAATAAGTTGTAGCTTAATTTTGACTACATTGAAGTTGGAAACAACTTGTAGCTTCATTCCAGACTCGTTTGAAGTTGAAAACAACATGTAGCTTCATTTTCGGTTGTTAGAAATTGGAATCAACTTGTAGTTTCATTCTTTGCTCGTTTGAGCCCGGAAACAACTTGTAGCTTCATTATTGACTAGATTGAAGTTGTAAACAACTTTTAGCTTCATTCCAGACTCGTTTGAAGTTGAAAACAACTTGTAGCTTCATTTTCGGTTGTTTGAAATTGGAATCAACTTGTAGTTTCATTCTTTGCTCGTTTGAGCCCGGAAACAACTTGTAGCTTCATTATTGACTAGATTAAGTTGGAAACAACTTGTAGCTTCATTCCAGACTCGTTTGAAGTTGAAAACAACGTGTAGCTTCATTTTCGGTTGTTAGAAATTGGAATCAACTTGTTGTTTCATTCTTTGCTCGTTTGAGCCCGGAAACAACTTGTAGCTTCATTATTGACTACATTGAAGTTGGAAACAACTTGTAGCTTCATTCCAGACTCGTTTGAAGTTAAATAAAACATGTAGCTTCATTTTCGGTTGTTTGAAATTGGAATCAACTTGTAGTTTCATTCTTGGCTCGTTTGAGCCCGGAAACAAGTTGTAGCTTAATTTTGACTACATTGAAGTTGGAAACAACTTGTAGCTTCATTCCAGACTCGTTTGAAGTTAAATAAAACATGTAGCTTCATTTTCGGTTGTTTGAAATTGGAATCAACTTGTAGTTTCATTCTTGGCTCGTTTGAGCCCGGAAACAACTTGTAGCTTCATTATTGACTAGATTGAAGTTGGAAACAACTTGTAGCTTCATTCCAGACTCGTTTGAAGTTAAATAAAACATGTAGCTTCATTTTCGGTTGTTTGAAATTGGAATCAACTTGTAGTTTCATTCTTGGCTCGTTTGAGCCCGGAAACAAGTTGTAGCTTAATTTTGACTACATTGAAGTTGGAAACAACTTGTAGCTTCATTCCAGACTCGTTTGAAGTTGAAAACAACATGTAGCTTCATTTTCGGTTGTTAGAAATTGGAATCAACTTGTAGTTTCATTCTTTGCTCGTTTGAGCCCGGAAACAACTTGTAGCTTCATTATGGACTAGATTGAAGTTGTAAACAACTTTTAGCTTCATTCCAGACTCGTTTGAAGTTGAAAACAACGTGTAGCTTCATTTTCGGTTGTTAGAAATTGGAATCAACTTGTTGTTTCATTCTTTGCTCGTTTGAGCCCGGAAACAACTTGTAGCTTCATTATTGACTACATTGAAGTTGGAAACAACTTGTAGCTTCATTCCAGACTCGTTTGAAGTTAAATAAAACATGTAGCTTCATTTTCGGTTGTTTGAAATTGGAATCAACTTGTAGTTTCATTCTTGGCTCGTTTGAGTCCGGAAACAAGTTGTAGCTTAATTTTGACTACATTGAAGTTGGAAACAACTTGTAGCTTCATTCCAGACTCGTTTGAAGTTAAATAAAACATGTAGCTTCATTTTCAGTTGTTTGAAATTGGAATCAACTTGTAGTTTCATTCTTTGCTCGTTTGAGCCCGGAAACAACTTGTAGCTTCATTATTGACTAGATTGAAGTTGTAAACAACTTTTAGCTTCATTCCAGACTCGTTTGAAGTTGAAAACAACTTGTAGCTTCATTTTCGGTTGTTTGAAATTGGAATCAACTTGTAGTTTCATTCTTTGCTCGTTTGAGCCCGGAAACAACTTGTAGCTTCATTATTGACTAGATTGAAGTTGGAAACAACTTGTAGCTTCATTCCAGACTCGTTTGAAGTTGAAAACAACGTGTAGCTTCATTTTCGGTTGTTAGAAATTGGAATCAACTTGTTGTTTCATTCTTTGCTCGTTTGAGCCCGGAAACAACTTGTAGCTTCATTATTGACTACATTGAAGTTGGAAACAACTTGTAGCTTCATTCCAGACTCGTTTGAAGTTAAATAAAACATGTAGCTTCATTTTCGGTTGTTTGAAATTGGAATCAACTTGTAGTTTCATTCTTGGCTCGTTTGAGCCCGGAAACAAGTTGTAGCTTAATTTTGACTACATTGAAGTTGGAAACAACTTGTAGCTTCATTCCAGACTCGTTTGAAGTTAAATAAAACATGTAGCTTCATTTTCGGTTGTTTGAAATTGGAATCAACTTGTAGTTTCATTCTTGGCTCGTTTGAGCCCGGAAACAACTTGTAGCTTCATTATTGACTAGATTGAAGTTGGAAACAACTTGTAGCTTCATTCCAGACTCGTTTGAAGTTAAATAAAACATGTAGCTTCATTTTCGGTTGTTTGAAATTGGAATCAACTTGTAGTTTCATTCTTGGCTCGTTTGAGCCCGGAAACAAGTTGTAGCTTAATTTTGACTACATTGAAGTTGGAAACAACTTGTAGCTTCATTCCAGACTCGTTTGAAGTTGAAAACAACATGTAGCTTCATTTTCGGTTGTTAGAAATTGGAATCAACTTGTAGTTTCATTCTTTGCTCGTTTGAGCCCGGAAACAACTTGTAGCTTCATTATTGACTAGATTGAAGTTGTAAACAACTTTTAGCTTCATTCCAGACTCGTTTGAAGTTGAAAACAACTTGTAGCTTCATTTTCGGTTGTTTGAAATTGGAATCAACTTGTAGTTTCATTCTTTGCTCGTTTGAGCCCGGAAACAACTTGTAGCTTCATTATTGACTAGATTAAGTTGGAAACAACTTGTAGCTTCATTCCAGACTCGTTTGAAGTTGAAAACAACGTGTAGCTTCATTTTCGGTTGTTAGAAATTGGAATCAACTTGTTGTTTCATTCTTTGCTCGTTTGAGCCCGGAAACAACTTGTAGCTTCATTATTGACTACATTGAAGTTGGAAACAACTTGTAGCTTCATTCCAGACTCGTTTGAAGTTAAATAAAACATGTAGCTTCATTTTCGGTTGTTTGAAATTGGAATCAACTTGTAGTTTCATTCTTGGCTCGTTTGAGCCCGGAAACAAGTTGTAGCTTAATTTTGACTACATTGAAGTTGGAAACAACTTGTAGCTTCATTCCAGACTCGTTTGAAGTTAAATACAACATGTAGCTTCATTTTCGGTTGTTTGAAATTGGAATCAACTTGTAGTTTCATTCTTGGCTCGTTTGAGCCCGGAAACAACTTGTAGCTTCATTATTGACTAGATTGAAGTTGGAAACAACTTGTAGCTTCATTCCAGACTCGTTTGAAGTTAAATAAAACATGTAGCTTCATTTTCGGTTGTTTGAAATTGGAATCAACTTGTAGTTTCATTCTTGGCTCGTTTGAGCCCGGAAACAAGTTGTAGCTTAATTTTGACTACATTGAAGTTGGAAACAACTTGTAGCTTCATTCCAGACTCGTTTGAAGTTGAAAACAACATGTAGCTTCATTTTCGGTTGTTAGAAATTGGAATCAACTTGTAGTTTCATTCTTTGCTCGTTTGAGCCCGGAAACAACTTGTAGCTTCATTATTGACTAGATTGAAGTTGTAAACAACTTTTAGCTTCATTCCAGACTCGTTTGAAGTTGAAAACAACTTGTAGCTTCATTTTCGGTTGTTTGAAATTGGAATCAACTTGTAGTTTCATTCTTTGCTCGTTTGAGCCCGGAAACAACTTGTAGCTTCATTATTGACTAGATTGAAGTTGGAAACAACTTGTAGCTTCATTCCAGACTCGTTTGAAGTTGAAAACAACGTGTAGCTTCATTTTCGGTTGTTAGAAATTGGAATCAACTTGTTGTTTCATTCTTTGCTCGTTTGAGCCCGGAAACAACTTGTAGCTTCATTATTGACTACATTGAAGTTGGAAACAACTTGTAGCTTCATTCCAGACTCGTTTGAAGTTAAATAAAACATGTAGCTTCATTTTCGGTTGTTTGAAATTGGAATCAACTTGTAGTTTCATTCTTGGCTCGTTTGAGCCCGGAAACAAGTTGTAGCTTAATTTTGACTACATTGAAGTTGGAAACAACTTGTAGCTTCATTCCAGACTCGTTTGAAGTTAAATACAACATGTAGCTTCATTTTCGGTTGTTTGAAATTGGAATCAACTTGTAGTTTCATTCTTGGCTCGTTTGAGCCCGGAAACAACTTGTAGCTTCATTATTGACTAGATTGAAGTTGGAAACAACTTGTAGCTTCATTCCAGACTCGTTTGAAGTTAAATAAAACATGTAGCTTCATTTTCGGTTGTTTGAAATTGGAATCAACTTGTAGTTTCATTCTTGGCTCGTTTGAGCCCGGAAACAAGTTGTAGCTTAATTTTGACTACATTGAAGTTGGAAACAACTTGTAGCTTCATTCCAGACTCGTTTGAAGTTGAAAACAACATGTAGCTTCATTTTCGGTTGTTAGAAATTGGAATCAACTTGTAGTTTCATTCTTTGCTCGTTTGAGCCCGGAAACAACTTGTAGCTTCATTATTGACTAGATTGAAGTTGGAAACAACTTGTAGCTTCATTCCAGACTCGTTTGAAGTTGAAAACAACTTGTAGCTTCATTTTCGGTTGTTTGAAATTGGAATCAACTTGTAGTTTCATTCTTGGCTCGTTTGAGCCCGGAAACAACTTGTAGCTTCATTATTGACTAGATTGAAGTTGGAAACAACTTGTAGCTTCATTCCAGACTCGTTTGAAGTTGAAAACAACTTGTAGCTTCATTTTCGGTTGTTTGAAATTGGAATCAACTTGTAGTTTCATTCTTGGCTCGTTTGAGCCCGGAAACAACTTGTAGCTTCATTATTGACTAGATTGAAGTTGGAAACAACTTGTAGCTTCATTCCAGACTCGTTTGAAGTTGAAAACAACTTGTAGCTTCATTTTCGGTTGTTTGAAATTGGAATCAACTTGTAGTTTCATTCTTGGCTCGTTTGAGCCCGGAAACAACTTGTAGCTTCATTATTGACTACATTGAAGTTGGAAACAACTTGTAGCTTCATTCCAGACTCGTTTGAAGTTAAATAAAACATGTAGCTTCATTTTCGGTTGTTTGAAATTGGAATCAACTTGTAGTTTCATTCTTGGCTCGTTTGAGCCCGGAAACAAGTTGTAGCTTAATTTTGACTACATTGAAGTTGGAAACAACTTGTAGCTTCATTCCAGACTCGTTTGAAGTTGAAAACAACATGTAGCTTCATTTTCGGTTGTTTGAAATTGGAATCAACTTGTAGTTTCATTCTTGGCTCGTTTGAGCCCGGAAACAACTTGTAGCTTCATTATTGACTAGATTGAAGTTGGAAACAACTTGTAGCTTCATTCCAGACTCGTTTGAAGTTAAATAAAACATGTAGCTTCATTTTCGGTTGTTTGAAATTGGAATCAACTTGTAGTTTCATTCTTGGCTCGTTTGAGCCCGGAAACAAGTTGTAGCTTAATTTTGACTACATTGAAGTTGGAAACAACTTGTAGCTTCATTCCAGACTCGTTTGAAGTTGAAAACAACATGTAGCTTCATTTTCGGTTGTTAGAAATTGGAATCAACTTGTAGTTTCATTCTTTGCTCGTTTGAGCCCGGAAACAACTTGTAGCTTCATTATTGACTAGATTGAAGTTGTAAACAACTTTTAGCTTCATTCCAGACTCGTTTGAAGTTGAAAACAACTTGTAGCTTCATTTTCGGTTGTTTGAAATTGGAATCAACTTGTAGTTTCATTCTTGGCTCGTTTGAGCCCGGAAACAACTTGTAGCTTCATTATTGACTAGATTGAAGTTGGAAACAACTTGTAGCTTCATTCCAGACCCGTTTGAAGTTGAAAACAACTTGTAGCTTCATTTTCGGTTGTTTGAAATTGGAATCAACTTGTAGTTTCATTCTTGGCTCGTTTGAGCCCGGAAACAACTTGTAGCTTCATTATTGACTAGATTGAAGTTGGAAACAACTTGTAGCTTCATTCCAGACCCGTTTGAAGTTGAAAACAACTTGTAGCTTCATTTTCGGTTGTTTGAAATTGGAATCAACTTGTAGTTTCATTCTTGGCTCGTTTGAGCCCGGAAACAACTTGTAGCTTCATTATTGACTAGATTGAAGTTGGAAACAACTTGTAGCTTCATTCCAGACTCGTTTGGATTTTAAAACAACTTGTAGCTTCATTTTCGGTTGTTTGAAATTGGAATCAACTTGTAGTTTGATTCCTGACTCGTTTGAGCCCGGAAACAACTTGTAGCTTTATTATTGACTAGATTGAAGTTGGAAACAACTTGTAGCTTCATTCCAGACTCGTTTGAAGTTGAAAACAACATGTAGCTTCATTTTCGGTTGTTAGAAATTGGAATCAACTTTTAGCTTCATTCCAGACTCGTTTGAAGTTGAAAACAACTTGTAGCTTCATTTTCGGTTGTTTGAAATTGGAATCAACTTGTAGTTTCATTCTTTGCTCGTTTGAGCCCGGAAACAACTTGTAGCTTCATTATTGACTAGATTGAAGTTGGAAACAACTTGTAGCTTCATTCCAGACCCGTTTGAAGTTGAAAACAACTTGTAGCTTCATTTTCAGTTGTTTGAAATTGGAATCAACTTGTAGTTTCATTCTTGGCTCGTTTGAGCCCGGAAACAACTTGTAGCTTCATTATTGACTAGATTGAAGTTGGAAACAACTTGTAGCTTCATTCCAGACTCGTTTGAAGTTGAAAACAACTATGTAGCTTCATTTTCGGTTGTTTGAAATTGGAATCAACTTGTAGTTTCATTCTTGGCTCGTTTGAGCCCGGAAACAACTTGTAGCTTCATTATTGACTAGATTGAAGTTGGAAACAACTTGTAGCTTCATTCCAGACTCGTTTGAAGTTAAAACAACTTGTAGCTTCATTTTCGGTTGTTTGAAATTGGAATCAACTTGTAGTTTCATTCTTGGCTCGTTTGAGCCCGGAAACAACTTGTAGCTTCATTATTGACTACATTGAAGTTGGAAACAACTTGTAGCTTCATTCCAGACCCGTTTGAAGTTGAAAACAACTTGTAGCTTCATTTTCGGTTGTTTGAAATTGGAATCAACTTGTAGTTTCATTCTTGGCTCGTTTGAGCCCGGAAACAACTTGTAGCTTCATTTTGACTACATTGAAGTTGGAAACAACTTGTAGCTTCATTCCAGACTCGTTTGAAGTTAAATAAAACATGTAGCTTCATTTTCGGTTGTTTGAAATTGGAATCAACTTGTAGTTTCATTCTTGGCTCGTTTGAGCCCGGAAACAAGTTGTAGCTTAATTTTGACTACATTGAAGTTGGAAACAACTTGTAGCTTCATTCCAGACTCGTTTGAAGTTGAAAACAACATGTAGCTTCATTTTCGGTTGTTAGAAATTGGAATCAACTTGTAGTTTCATTCTTGCTCGTTTGAGCCCGGAAACAACTTGTAGCTTCATTATTGACTAGATTGAAGTTGTAAACAACTTTTAGCTTCATTCCAGACTCGTTTGAAGTTGAAAACAACCTGTAGCTTCATTTTCGGTTGTTTGAAATTGGAATCAACTTGTAGTTTCATTCTTGGCTCGTTTGAGCCCGGAAACAACTTGTAGCTTCATTATTGACTAGATTGAAGTTGGAAACAACTTGTAGCTTCATTCCAGACTCGTTTGAAGTTGAAAACAACTTGTAGCTTCATTTTCGGTTGTTTGAAATTGGAATCAACTTGTAGTTTCATTCTTGGCTCGTTTGAGCCCGGAAACAACTTGTAGCTTCATTATTGACTAGATTGAAGTTGGAAACAACTTGTAGCTTCATTCCAGACTCGTTTGAAGTTGAAAACAACTTGTAGCTTCATTTTCGGTTGTTTGAAATTGGAATCAACTTGTAGTTTCATTCTTGGCTCGTTTGAGCCCGGAAACAACTTGTAGCTTCATTATTGACTAGATTGAAGTTGGAAACAACTTGTAGCTTCATTCCAGACTCGTTTGAAGTTGAAAACAACTTGTAGCTTCATTTTCGGTTGTTTGAAATTGGAATCAACTTGTAGTTTCATTCTTGGCTCGTTTGAGCCCGGAAACAACTTGTAGCTTCATTATTGACTAGATTGAAGTTGGAAACAACTTGTAGCTTCATTCCAGACTCGTTTGAAGTTAAATAAAACATGTAGCTTCATTTTCGGTTGTTTGAAATTGGAATCAACTTGTAGTTTCATTCTTGGCTCGTTTGAGCCCGGAAACAAGTTGTAGCTTAATTTTGACTACATTGAAGTTGGAAACAACTTGTAGCTTCATTCCAGACTCGTTTGAAGTTGAAAACAACATGTAGCTTCATTTTCGGTTGTTAGAAATTGGAATCAACTTGTAGTTTCATTCTTGGCTCGTTTGAGCCCGGAAACAACTTGTAGCTTCATTATTGACTACATTGAAGTTGGAAACAACTTGTAGCTTCATTCCAGACTCGTTTGAAGTTAAATAAAACATGTAGCTTCATTTTCGGTTGTTTGAAATTGGAATCAACTTGTAGTTTCATTCTTGGCTCGTTTGAGCCCGGAAACAAGTTGTAGCTTAATTTTGACTACATTGAAGTTGGAAACAACTTGTAGCTTCATTCCAGACTCGTTTGAAGTTGAAAACAACATGTAGCTTCATTTTCGGTTGTTAGAAATTGGAATCAACTTGTAGTTTCATTCTTGGCTCGTTTGAGCCCGGAAACAACTTGTAGCTTCATTATTGACTAGATTGAAGTTGGAAACAACTTGTAGCTTCATTCCAGACTCGTTTGAAGTTGAAAACAACATGTAGCTTCATTTTCGGTTGTTAGAAATTGGAATCAACTTGTAGTTTCATTCTTGGCTCGTTTGAGCCCGGAAACAACTTGTAGCTTCATTATTGACTAGATTGAAGTTGGAAACAACTTGTAGCTTCATTCCAGACTCGTTTGAAGTTGAAAACAACTTGTAGCTTCATTTTCGGTTGTTTGAAATTGGAATCAACTTGTAGTTTCATTCTTGGCTCGTTTGAGCCCGGAAACAACTTGTAGCTTCATTATTGACTACATTGAAGTTGGAAACAACTTGTAGCTTCATTCCAGACTCGTTTGAAGTTAAATAAAACATGTAGCTTCATTTTCGGTTGTTTGAAATTGGAATCAACTTGTAGTTTCATTCTTGGCTCGTTTGAGCCCGGAAACAAGTTGTAGCTTAATTTTGACTACATTGAAGTTGGAAACAACTTGTAGCTTCATTCCAGACTCGTTTGAAGTTGAAAACAACATGTAGCTTCATTTTCGGTTGTTAGAAATTGGAATCAACTTGTAGTTTCATTCTTGGCTCGTTTGAGCCCGGAAACAACTTGTAGCTTCATTATTGACTAGATTGAAGTTGGAAACAACTTGTAGCTTCATTCCAGACTCGTTTGAAGTTAAAAACAACTTGTAGCTTCATTTCGGTTGTTTGAAATTGGAATCAACTTGTAGTTTCATTCTTGGCTCGTTTGAGCCCGGAAACAAGTCGTAGCTTAATTTTTGACTACATTGAAGTTGAACAACTTGTAGCTTCATTCCAGACTAGTTTTGAAGTTAATAAAACATGTAGCTGTCATTTTCGGTTGTTTGAAATTGGAATCAACTTGTAGTTTCATTCTTGGCTCGTTTGAGCCGCGGAAACAAGTTGTCAGCTAATTTTGACTACATTGAAGTTGGAAACAACTTGTAGCTTCATTCCAGACTCGTTTGAAGTTGAAAAAACATGTAGCTTCATTTTCGGTTGTTAGAAATTGGGAATCAACTTGTAGTTTCATTTTTGCTCGTTGAGCCCGGAAACAACTTGTAGCTTCATTTATGACTACATGAAGTTGGAAACAACTTGTAGCTCATTCCACAGACCCGTTTGAAGTTGAAAAACAACTTGTAGCTTCATTTTCGGTTGTTTGAAATTGGAATCAACTTGTAGTTTCATTCTTGGCTCGTTTGAGCCCGAAACAAGTTGTAGCTTAATTTTTGACTACATTGAAGTTGGAAACAACTTGTAGCTTCATTCCAGACTAGTTTGAAGTTGAAATAAACAATGTAGCTTTCATTTTCGTGTTTGAAATTGGAATCAACTTGTAGTTTCATTCTGGCTCGTTGAGCCCGGAAACAATTGTAGCTTAATTTGGACTACGATTGAAGTTGAAAACAAACTTGTAGCTTCATTCCAGACTCGTTTGAAGTTGAAAACAACGGTAGCTTTCATTTTCGGTTGTTAGAAATTGGAATCAACTTGTAGTTTCATTCTGGCTCGTTTGAGCCCGGAAACAACTTGTAGCTTCATTATTGACTAGAATTGAAGTTGTAACAAGTTGTAGCTTCATTCCAGACTCGTTTGAGTTGAAACAACCTGTAGCTTATTTTCGGTTGTTGAAATTGGAAATCAACTTGTAGTTTCATTCTTGCTCGTTTGAGCCCGGAAACAATTGTAGCTTCATAGTGACTAATTGAAGTTGGAAACAACTTGTAGCTTCATTCCAGACTCGTTTGAAGTTAAATAAAACATGTAGCTTCATTTTCGGTTGTTTGAAATTGGAATCAACTTGTAGTTTCATTCTTGGCTCGTTTGAGCCCGAAACAAATTGTAGCTTAATTTTGACTAATTGAAGTTGAAACAACTTGTAGCTTCATTCCAGACCGTTTGAAGTTGAAAACACATGTAGCTTCAGTTTCGGTTGTTGAAATTGGAATCAACTTGTAGTTCTTCATTCTGAGCCTCGTTTGAGCCCGG
>NC_030383.2:26361551-26391688 GCF_001625215.2 Daucus carota subsp. sativus
TTAGGTCCAGATATGATTGTAGAAGGGGGGGGTTGAATACAATCAGTACCAAATGATTGTACAAATCGTCGCGGACGTGAATCTGATTGAATATGATTTGTTAATCAGATTATAATTAATTAATATAACAATGTTTGAAGTCGTTATATAATTTAATATGGTTCAGTTTAATGTCCACTAAAGTTCGTAGAATAAATTCGACAGGGTATATCTAGATTTAGTGATTAAAACAACCGGGTTATCAAAGCACAGAAACTGTGGATATAACGAACAAGCAAGTTACTAAAAACTTGAAAGGCTTTACAAATGCTTTGAATACAAAGTGAATGAACCTTTCAAATGAAGAAACCAAGCCATATTTATAGGCAAGGCTTTGTACATGCAAGACAATCACTAGACAAGACATTACAAGCTAGCAAAGACAATTACAAGAAGGGGTAAGACAATCTAGGCTTGGGCAAGACAATAAGGGGCAAGGGAAGACAATCTCAGATTGTCTACCAAGCTTCAACCAAGTCAGTAAGACAATCAAAAGGGAAGGGAAGACAATTCCTTGTCAGAAGACAAACACTACAAACGGCAAGACAATGGAGGATTGTCTTGCACACCTTAAGCATTCGGCAAGACAAGACAGCAGATTGTCTTGCTGGAAGTGTGTCTCTCGGCAAGACAAGACAAACAGATTGTCTTGCAGACTTACACATGCCTTCGGCAAGACAATCTTCAAGGATTGTCTTGCACACCATTGAAATGATCGGCAAGACAATTAGAGATTGTCTTGCTGATTCAATCAAGGCTAATGCAGACAATGAAGAATTGTCTTGGAAGCATGATGAATCCACTCGGCAAGACAATCCAGAATTGTCTTGCTGAGGTGATTTTTGTGATTAAATAAAGAAATAAAATGGTATATTAAAATAGAAAATTATTCACTTAATTAATTTAATCATATAAATTCATAAATTAAATTAATTCGAGAGTGAATTAATTTAATAAATAAATTACATAATTAATATAATTATTTGAGAAGTGAAATAATAGTCTATTAAAATATTAATCACACAATCTTCAGTAGAACAACTTCCGGTCTTCTTTAAACTTGAATAATTTCTTCTGATTTGTCGAACGAGCGAACTACCACTTCTGCTTGACTTCAAATATTTAATTTGGATAACTGATACATAGATGTACTGTCTGGTTCATCTGTATCTAGTTAAATCAAATATTCTTCGTCAAATAAACAATAAGAATTTGGTTAGTTCGTCGAGTCTTCGTCTTGTACGTACATCTTCATTAAATGGAATCTTCTGATGAAATAAAGTATAGAAACTTTATGTCTTCTGAATTCCTGGACGTGCCACAAAAGATTATTTGTGCACTGAGGCTTGAACATATTAATGAACTTCTTTCAGTGGCGTGCAGCAGCATCCTGGAACTTATCTGACATATGATTTCCATAAATCATTTGACGTTCTTCGTACTGATTCCGATGACTTGCTATTTACTGAGCTTTCTTATCTGAGTTGAGTTGTACCTCTTTAAATACAAATAGGCTGAACATATGCCTTTCAATCTCCCCTATTTGTTTGTTACATAACATGCAAATTTCCTAGAGGATAACTCAACTAACAGATAAGACAAAGATTTAAACAATAGAATGTAATAGCAAAAGTTTATGGCTTGCATTAAACATTAAACCATGATCACAAATAGATTACAAAGGATGTTCCTTGAACATATCTAACAAATATCCTAATCAATCTATTCACTCAGAATGAGTGACTTCTCCTTCTTCAGCATCAGAATAGTGAATAATTGGAGTAGAAGGCTCATTCTGAGTAGGCTCTTCAGCTGCAGTGGATTCTCCACGCTTCTTTCTTTCACGAGCCAGAGCTAGCTGGTGAAGAACTTCCAGATCCACAGGGTCTTCACGGAAGTCAGATGGCTGAGATTTTGTTACACCCTTCATCCTCCGAAAGTATTGAGAAATGTTTCTTCGAGTGCAGTAGGATGAGATTACATCATCAGCATCAGACTTGGCTTTAGATGCGAAGCCCTTGGTCCTTAGTAAGGTGGATGCTAGAGCCAGACGTTTGGCAGGGTACTTTGGCAAAGCCTCTTCATTTAAATAGACAGTGCAGAGGATTTCCAAGTGAACAAACTTGACACAGTAAGGGTTCTTAACAACCTGAGGACTGTTGAAAACAGCACAATCCAACAGTTTGTCACGAAGAAGTTCATTCAAGTTTGAGCAACGCTTGACTTTGTTGCGAAGTACCCAGAGCTCAGATACGGAGAATGATTTGAGAAATTCGACAGATAGTCTGAATGAACCATTTCTCCGTGTGTAGACAATCAGCTCCCATTCTTCTAGCAGTCCCCTAACAGCAGTAGTTACATATTCCAGTTCTAAGGCAAAGGCATGCATAAACACATCCTCATCAGGGTTCACCTCTCGAAGGTCATATATCAGAGATAAGAACTTCTTATCATCGAAAGTTTCCCTTTGAGGTCCATTGAATATTCTCCTAGCAATGTCCCAGCCTTTTCCTTCTTTTCTTTTAATTTCAAGATTCTTCTGCTTGATCGCAGCATCATAGATTTTTTGCTTTTCAATCTTGATTTGTTCCTCTGTGATCAACTTGTCTTCCAGAAGTTTCTGATAATCACGAAGCTTACGCTTCCTGGCTTCATTTTCTGCTTTGAACTTCCTGACATTCTCCTCGTGTTCAGGATCAACAGGTTCTTCCTGAAACAAATAGCTTTCATCAAATTTACCTTCTTCTTCAGCCTGACGATAGGTAGCATCGAATACGTCATCATCATCCATGTCTTTGGGATAATCATCATAATTGTCAGTGTTGAAGACATTTTCAGATTGATGTAGTGGTTCTTTGCCTTTAGACCTTTTATAGCTTTTATCAGCTTCAGAAGTTTCTTTGCCACTTGCTCTTTCTCCACCCTTATCACTCCTGTCAGCATCATCCTTATTACTCCTATCACCAGCATTGCTGTGATCATCTTTGTCCTTATCTTCCTTATCCTTCTCCCCTTAGTTGAGGGATCCTCTGGAGTGGACTGAGCTGTTGACGGATTAAGCTTTAAGTGATGAATAACTTGAGCCAGAGTTTGCTCCAAGTTTCCAAGCTTTGTCAGACAGAGCTCCTGAGATTGATCAAACTTGTCCATCCTAGAATGAATACCCTTGACATGAGCATCTAATTCCTGTTTGAGAGAAGAATATGAAGGATCAACAACTTTTTCCTGTAGAGTCACCAACTCTTCACTTCTGAATCTGGCATTCTCAGCATTCAACCTTGAAATCTCAGCTTTCATAGCAGCCAATTGTTCCTGTAACAGATCAGTGTTGGTGTGTGCACTCACCTCACGAACACTCAAAGATTTATCACTATCCTCTCGTGCATGTGTTTCGCTCGGTGTTTGCCTGATTTCACTCGTGTTTGTCACACCGTCACCAGTACCTGTATAGACAACCATAGTACCATAAGATGGAACTGTAGGTTGTGAAGGAACAAATTGTCCTTCAGATGCCTGTGAAGGCGGATGTACTTGCAGGTTGCCAAGTATAGCCTGATCCAAAAGAAAGATTGATCAGAAAGTTTTTCATATGACATTTTTTGAATATCTGTGCTCTCTCTAAGTGAAGAATCAAAAGACAAAGGTTCAACTAGCGTGAGTGCTAGTTGCGTGCTTGACTCTTTACAGGATACCGCGGTCGGACGGCCAATTTCAATAAATGCATTCTGTGGAGAGAATGAATCTAGAGACTGTATATTTACCATGTCAGTGTCCAAATCCTTTTGGGAGGAAATGGATGCGGCTGCAGTTGTCTCCGGTTCTGCCACCCTTTGCTTCTTATGAGACAGAGCTGCGGGTTCTCTCAGAATTGCACTACCACTCCGTTTCCGGGCTACCTTTCGAACAACTGGTGTTTGAGTAGTGTCGGTTGATGTGTTTGACGAAGAATCAGTTGTTGAAACGAAAACGTCAGCTTGGTTATGAACCTGGGTGTTGACAGGTTCAATGCTGGGAGTCTGGAAATCAAATCCAATATCACAATCAAAATCTGCAATATCAATATTAAAGGTATCAGTGAGATTAGAAAGTACCTGAGCTACCTGTAAATCTGTCCTGAAGTCCTGTAGCTCTGGATTGATAGCAGAATCAGCAGGCAGAGGCTGAGAGGTGGATTGTGGTGGAGGAATGGTATGTGGATGTGTAGGTGAAGGTATTGGTTCAGATTGAGAGGGAAGAATGGAGGCTTGTTGGTCTGGGAAGAAGTTGTATTGTGGAGGAGATTGGTGTTGAGAATTGTATGATGATTGGTGAGGTGATTGTTGTGGAGAATTATAAGGAGGGTTGTAGGGAGAGTAATGTGAGGATTGGCTGGATGATTGATAATCTTGTAGAAGTTGAAGTGGTTGGAAGTTGTGAGGAGGAGATTGTTCCTGAGGTTGGTTATCTTGAAGTTCAGGTTGATCCGGTTGATATTGTTGTTGTTGTAGTGGCTGAGGAACTTGGACAGGTTGAAGGGGAACATTAAACTGTTCCAACATGTAAGGAGTCACAACAAGAGGCACATTCTCATGCTTCTTTTGATTAGCAAGTCTTGATTGAATCTTGGTGCAAGTTCTTAGAATGGGCACCACTGCAGAATCAACGTACATTGCTCTATCAGCATCATTCATCTTGTCACTTAAGAATAGCATTAAGAACCTTGGAAAGTGACACTCCACTTTGTCATTTTCATGAATGGATCTCTGAGAGACAGAACCCATTTTTCTGATAATCTCCTTTAGTAATATCTTCC
Organism: Daucus carota subsp. sativus; assembly: GCF_001625215.2. Classification (NCBI taxonomy): domain Eukaryota; kingdom Viridiplantae; phylum Streptophyta; class Magnoliopsida; order Apiales; family Apiaceae; genus Daucus; species Daucus carota. The sequence continues at coordinate 26,366,383 of NC_030383.2, forward strand.
CGAAGTTAATTCGACGATTGTAAGCCACGGAGAATCCAAAGATTTGTAGCATGGAAGATATATTGTGAAAATTCTGCCTCGTAGTTGGAGCAAATACCTTTGCCAAAGTATCGAAGAAGACATCCCATTCAGCCTTCAATTTGCTTTTAGACATTCTAGGGAGAAAAATCTGTCCCTGGTAGTGGATGTCTTGGAAGAATTGAGTTAACTCAGCACTGGTTGGTTCCACTTGAAAGTTATTCCTTGGAAACCCTAGAATTCTGTTCACATCATCAACAGTTATAACAATCCTTCGTCTATTTGGTAGATCACCAATCAACTTATAATTCTCGAGAGTTGTAGAGTTGACGGCATTAGAGTAGAAGTCGAAGAGTGGTTGCACTTGAATAGGAACATCAGCGGTTAGTGCAGTACTGACAAGACTTTGTTGAGTCGGAAAGCGAATCCATTTCTTGAAACGATCAGAACAATCCTCGTAGTTTAGGTTAGCACAATAATTGGTCTCAGCAATCTCAAATTCTCCGGCCATTTTTAGTAATTAAAAATTGAATTAAGCGAGAAATTTTCAAATAAAAGATTAATTTTCAATTATCTCGCAAAGTTCAATTAATAATTAAACTTGATTAATTAATTATTAATTCGAAATATTAGAATAATCTCGAATTAAAAGTTAATTAATTAAAATGGAGCTTAGTCAAATAATCCAACTCAGCCAAACACTCCCTTAAGTTCAAACACCACAAACTCACAAAATCAGCCAAACAGTCCCTAATTGAGAAAATCCCCAAATTAACCAAGAACCCTAACTCCAAATCCTTTCAAATCAGTTCGAAGGTCACACGAATAACACAGATTAATCGAACTCTAGTCAATCCACAGTACAAACTCAGTCGAAGAGCTTTAAAAATCGACTAAACTTCGGCGAAAATCTGACTAAAATCCGGCAGAGTTTCGTTTAAACAAGGACGAAATCGAGTAACCAGCAAGCGTGAAAGCTTGTAAAAACCAAACCCAGCAAGTTTTTGATGATAAAACTTGAAAAACAATGAACGGAAATCGTGTATAGGAGAGGGCAGATGGAGAAGATGAAGTAGGATCAGCAAGACAATCGAATTGTCTTGCACGATTGTCTTGTAGATATATATATACACGTACGCAGTAAGACAACGGGAGAGTAGTCTCGATAAGACAATTCAAAATTGTCTTGCCGAGACCAAGTATAACAGACAAAAGGCTGTGTCAGTAAGACAATCTGATTGTCTTACTGATACGACAACTGACTTAAGACAGACTCGGTAAGACAATGGGATTGTCTTGCCGAGTTGTTTGAAAATCGGTGAAAAACCGGTTCAGCAAGACAATCTAATTGTCTTGCCGAGCCTAATTGTAGACAAAACCATTGTCTTGCCGAAAATCAAATAAAAATAATAGGATTTTTGATTATATTAAAAGATAAAACATTTTGCAATTAAACTAAAAAAACTATAATAAAAACAATAGTATATAATACACGAATATTTTGTAAATTTCAACTTTAGTTAAATATAACTATTTACGACTTTAACTTTAATTCAATAAAATGAATTAACTTAAAATCAAATATTTATACTTAATTAATTTTGAAAAATACAAAATAATTACAAATAATTATCTAAATGCCTAGAGAATATTACAGGGGAGTGTATGAGCATTTAGAAAATCATTTACTAATTTACAGGCATGCATAATTAATTAGAATAATATCAGATAATATACAGAAAATCATATAAAATCTAATAAAATAGATATAATTATACAGAAAATTCACAAAAATATACAAAAACATATAATGCATATGAAAATATATACAAGAGAACTATGTCATATTTAACATCCCTAACTCACAAACCAGCTTAGAGAAAGTGGATTCATCCAGTGGTTTCGTGAAGATGTCAGCAATTTGCTCAGTCGTGGGTACAAAATGTAACACCACTGTACCATTTATGACATGTTCTCGAATGAAATGATACCTGATATCAATGTGCTTGGTTCTTGAATGTTGAACCGGATTGTTGGAAATGGCTATGGCACTTGTATTATCACAAAATATAGGAATTTTGTTTACTACAACACCATAATCATTCAGTTGGTTCTTGATCCACAAGATCTGAGCACAGCAGCTACCAGCAGCTATATACTCAGCTTCAGCAGTAGAGGTAGACACAGAGTGCTGCTTCTTGCTATACCAGGAAACCAACCGACGTCCTAGAAATTGACAGCTTCCAGACGTACTCTTCCTATCAATCCTGCATCCTGCATAATCAGAATCTGTATAGCCGGTTAAGTCAAAACCAGTATTCTTAGGGTACCAAATACCTAAACCAGGTGTACCCTTAAGATATCTAAAGATTCTTTTGACGGCTATAAGATGTGATTCTTTAGGATCAGCTTGGAACCTAGCACACAAACATGTTGCAAACATGATATCTGGTCTACTTGCAGTAAGATAAAGTAGAGAGCCAATCATACCACGATAGCTTGTGATATCAACTTTCTTACCAGATTTATCCTGGTCAAGCTTTGTGGCAGTGGCCATGGGTGTCTTTGCCGGTGAAGAGTCTTCTAGATTGAACTTCCGAAGAAGATCTCTGACATACTTGGATTGGCAAATGAATATTCCATCTTCCTTTTGGCTTACTTGAAGACCAAGAAAGTAGGACAGCTCACCCATCATACTCATCTCATAGTTACTCTGCATCAACTTAGCAAATCTCTTGCACAAGTTATCGTTAGTAGAACCAAATATAATATCATCAACATATATTTGTACAAATATCATATCTTTATCATGCAATTTGTAAAAGAGAGTTTTGTCTATGACACCTCTAGTAAAGTTGTTTTCTATTAAAAACTCAGAGAGAGTGTCATACCATGTCCTTGGTGACTGCTTGAGTCCATAGACAGCTTTGAATAGGAAGTATACAAAATCAGCAAACTCTGGATTTTCAAAGCCAGGGGGCTGTTCCAGATATACTTCTTCTTCTAGCTTTCCATTCAGAAATGCACTTTTCACATCCATTTGATATACCTTGAAGTTGGAGTGTGCAGCAAATGCAAGAAATATTCTGATGGCTTCAAGACGAGCAACTGGAGCATAGGTTTCATCGTAATCAATTCCTTCTTCCTGAGAATAACCTTTTGCAACCAGTCTGGCTTTGTTTCTTACAACAATGCCATCACCATCTAACTTGTTACGGAAGACCCATCTAGCTCCAATGGTAGATTTTCCTTTTGGTCTTGGAACCAGGGCCCAGACTTCTTGTCTCTCAAATTGATTGAGTTCTTCTTGCATGGCAAGAACCCAATCAGGATCAGCAAGTGCTTCTTCTATTTTCTTTGGTTCTAGTTGAGATAGAAACCCAGAGAATAGACATTCATTTGTCGTAGCACTTCTAGTCCTTACACCAACATCAGGATCACCAATAATCAAATCAAAGGGATGATCTCTGCTCCAAATCCTTTCCCTTGGAAGTTGTGTCCTTGATGATTCAGCAGTATTATCATTAAGCTGAAATGTGTGACTAGTTGATCCATCAGCTCCCCCTGAGTTGTTGCCAGGTTGACTTGATGATCCACCACTGGCATCAGTGGAATCTCCAGCATTATTGCTATTTCCTCCACCATTGCCTGGATCATCATCATTGTTGTCATCTCCTGTTGCAACCTCAGGTGGAACATCATCATCTGAATCAGAATCTGGATAGTTGTCAAACTTCAGAGATTCAGATGAATCAGCAGATTGTATACTTGGAAGTTTAGTGTCATCAAATGTAACATTGACACTAACTTTCACTGACAGAGTATCAATTATAAAAACTCTATAAGCATTATTTGTATAACCAACAAAAATTGCTTCAGAAGCCTTTGGTTCAAACTTGTTCAAGTTCTCTTCACCATCCTTGAGAACAAAACACTTGGCTCCAAAGACATGAAGATGTTTAACATATGGTTTCTTGTCTTTATACAAATGAAATGGAGTTTTCATATGATCCTTGTTGATCAAAGTCCTATTCTGGGTATAACAAGCAGTGGCCACAGCTTCAGCCCAAAAGTACAGTGGAAGCTTTGATTCAGCAATCATAGTCCTTGCAGCTTCAATCAGTGTACGATTCTTTCTTTCGACGACTCCATTCTGCTGAGGAGTCCTTGGTGCTGAATACTGCCTTCTAATTCCCTTTTCAGAGTAAAAGTTGATTAGAGTTTGATTCTTAAACTCAGTTCCATTGTCTGATCTTACAGCTTTTACAGGAACACCTTTTTCCAACTCAACCAACTTGATATGATCAATTACTGTCAGGGGAGTTTCATCCTTGGAAGAGAGGAAGTAAACCCAAGTAAATTTCGAGAAGTCATCCACAATGACTAAGGCATATCTTCCTCCATCAATAGATGCAACATTCACGGGGCCAAACAAATCCATATGCAACAAATGAAGTGGATCTGTAATGGTATTGATGGTTTTGCCTTTGTGAGATGCTCTCTTCGCTTTTCCTTTCTGACAAGCTTCACAAAGATCATCAGTTGAGAATTCCAGGGAAGGCAACCCTCTCACTAGATCTCTCTTGACTAGAGAGTTCATGGTTTTGAAGTTGAGGTGTGAGAGCTTCTTATGCCATAACCAACTATCTTCAGCAGACGCTTTGGCGTAGAAACAGTGAACTTCGTTTCCTGGTCCTGAAGACAAATCAGCTACGAATATATTGCCTTTCCTTATGCCACATAGTGAAGGACGCTTATCCTTGATATGTTTGATGATACATATCTCCTTTTCAAAATGAACATAATAACCTTTGTCACAGAATTGACTGACACTCAGGAGATTATGTCGAAGTCCTTCAACTATTGCAATATCTTCTATGATGATCCTCCCAATTTTGTACTTGCCATATCCCACAGTACGACCTTTGCTATTATCAGCAAAACTGACTGTAGGGCCAGCTCCTTCTCTTATGTCCTCCAGCAGGGATTTGTTGCCAGTCATGTGCATTGACGCTCCACTGTCAAGCACCCAGGTAACACGAACAACTCCACTGGCACCCTGCAAAAGACAACTTGATTAGACAGTCTTTGGGACCCACACTTGATTGGGTCCGGCAGTCTTAAAGAACTGATTTCTATCAGGTAATACAACAGAGCCTCTTGGACTGATACTTGGTTCAGATTTGACTGAACTTACTTCCTTAACAACAGCCTTATAAACCTTGGTTTTAGGCTTTGGAACATAAGTCTCCTTTCTCTTGTGAGAAGGACTAGCAGTCTTTGATCTAGCATGCTTGTTGTTTGTGTGTTGTCTAGGTGATGTGTTTTCATTTTTAGCATGCAAATTTTTAAAATAAGCAGACATCAAATTGAAAGCACAAGTCATACAATTATCAACACTACAAGATTTATGACATGCATCAAAAGCAGGAGCAACAGAAGTATCAGTCACAGTAGTAGGAACATCAATAGATTCTACTCTAACCTTATTATCAGATTTAAAGTTCTCAGTAGAATGACATCTATTGTTCTTGTTCTTACTATTAACAAAATTATTGGGCTTGTTGAATTTAGTTCTCTCAGAGTTGACACCTAAACCAGCTTTAGGCAACCTAACATTGCCTTTCACTTTAATTGGTTTCAGGTTTGTCAGAATCTCATCTCTCATCTCATTACTCTCTTTCATTTTAAGGTCTTCCTGTTTTAGTTCATATCTAATGACAACAGGAGTCTCTAAAAGAGGTTCAGCTTCTGAGGTTTTAAACAAAGGTTTAAGGGAATCTTTCAAAACAAAAGGAATCCCTCTCTCTTCAGCACTCTTCTTAAAAGGAGTAATGTTACTAGCCTTACCTACAGATTTGTTATAGTCAAAGCCTATTCCAACAGTTCTCTTGATCTCTTGTTTATCATTGAGTTCTTTGACTATCAAGGAGGCATCCTTAAAGGCTTTACATTTCACTTTCTCTTCGTCTAGCTGAAGTCTTAAAGCAATCTCACCTTTCTCTAGAACTTTGACTTTAGCACATTGTAATCCTAAGTCCATAGTCAATTGTTCTATTTTAGGTTTTAATACTTTCATCTCATTCATTTTATAAGCATGAATTTCTAAGACTAAAGTATCAATTTTAAGATTAGCAGCTTTCATCCTTTTAATAGCATCATCTCTTTCAAGTCCTAATTGCATAAACAGTTTAGGGCATGTAGGATCTACCTGAAAGCTTCCAGCAGGAGGAGGTGAAGATGATCCAGTAGTAGCCATGAAAGCAACATTCCCTAGCTGCTCCTCTTCATCACTATCTGTATCATCCCAGCTTTTGCCTTCTGCCAGATAAGACTTGCTTTTGAAACCTTGACTTCCAGAAGTACCATGATGCTTTCTAACCAGTGCATCATACTTCTGCTTCAGCTCATCATACGAATCTTTTCTTTTTCCTTGAACCTTGGGCTGTTTGCATTCAGTTGCAAAGTGTCCAGGTTCACCACAATTGAAGCATTTGAACTTGCTTCTGTCCACCATCCCAGTTTTATATCCTCCTTTACTTGTAGAAGATGAATAGCCTCCCTTCTGAAACTTACTAACAGTAGGTTTGTATTTATAGGAAGGGTTCTTCCGGAATCTCATGTTTCCAAACTTCTTGGCAAACAGTGATAGAGATTGATCTTCTAACTGTTCCAGCTCTTCCATTGTATAGAACTCTTCATCACCACTGGTAGAAGCAGTCTGACCCATCTCAGGTACAACAAATTCCTGAGTAGTCTCAGAAGGAACAACAACATCCTTCTTCTTTTCTTCCAGTACAGGTGACTCAACAACTAGAGCTCTCGAATGGTTCTGTGTTTTACCCCAGCCATATCTCTGTTTACTCTGAACTTGCTCCAGTTCATAAGTTTTCAAAACTCCGTAGAGTCTTTCCAGAGAAATCTCATTCAGGTCTCTGCTTTCCCTGATGGCAGTGATTCTGTGTTCCAGATGTTCAGGAAGGGTTAAGAGAAACTTCATGTTGACCTCTTTCTTGTCGTAGAATTTCCCATTCAGATTTAAATTATTTATCAAATTATTAAGTCTGATAAATACTTCTGAAATCCCTTCACCGGGATGAGAACCAAACTGTTCATACTGGGCCATCAGTATCTCTTTCTTGTTTTCCCTAACTTCCTCTGAGCCTTCATTGATAATCTCTAATGTATCCCAGATTTGCTTGGCGTTCGTACAATTTACAACAGCATTGTACATTACTGGGTTTAGAGATTCAACCAAGATTAGTTGAAGAGCATCATCTAAGTTCATCTGATCACTCTCTTCGTCTGTGTACTCAGAAAGTTCTTTCGGAATGACCTGATGAGGTATCAACACACCATCCTCTTCGTGTGCTAATATGACCTTCATCGGAGTAGTAACACCTTTGTCTAAAATCCCGATGTATTTTCTGTTCGCAGTTCGGAGGAATAAGAACATATGCCTTTTCCATAGGCCAAAGTGTTCCTGGCTGAACGGTGGGATTTTAATGCTACTGATCTTTTGCGTACTCATTTTTTAGGAATTTAAAGTGAATAGTGTTTGGAGAGATTTAGATTTTTGAAAGAAAAATATTTTTAATCAAAATTAATTTTTGGAATAAAATTAATTCGAATAAAAAATATTTGGACGTTACAGAGTGTGTATAGGATCTGATACGGAAAAATGGTATCAACCGCTCTGATGCCAATTGTTAGGTCCAGATATGATTGTAGAAGGGGGGGGTTGAATACAATCAGTACCAAATCGTCGCGGAAGTGAATCTGATTGAATATGATTTGTTAATCAGATTATAATTAATTAATATAACAATGTTTGAAGTCGTTATATAATTAATATGGTTCAGTTTTAATGTCCACTAAAGTTCGTAGAATAAATTCGACAGGGTATATTCTAGATTTAGTGATTAAAACAACCGGGTTATCAAAGCACAGAAAACTGTGGATATAACGAACAAGCAAGTTACTAACAACTTGAAAGCTTTACAAATGCTTTGAATACAAAGTGAATGAACACTTTCAAATGAAGAAACCAAGCCATATTTATAGGCAAGGCTTTGTACATGCAAGACAATCACTAGACAAGACAATTACAAGCTAGCAAAGACAATTACAAGAAGGGTAAGACAATCTAGGCTTGGGCAAGACAATAAGGGGCAAGGGAAGACAATCTCAGATTGTCTACCAAGCTTCAACCAAGTCAGTAAGACAATCAAAAGGGAAGGGAAGACAATTCCTTTGTCAGAAAGACAAACACTACAAACGGCAAGACAATGGAGGATTGTCTTGCACACCTTAAGCATTCGGCAAGACAAGACAAACAGATTGTCTTGCTGGAAGTGTGTCTCTCGGCAAGACAAGACAAACAGATTGTCTTGCAGACTTACACATGCCTTCGGCAAGACAATCTTCAAGGATTGTCTTGCACACCATTGAAATGAATCGGCAAGACAATTAGAGATTGTCTTGCTGATTCAATCAAGGCTAATGCAGACAATGAAGAATTGTCTTGGAAGCATGATGAATCCACTCGGCAAGACAATCCAGAATTGTCTTGCTGAGGTGATTTTTGTGATTAAATAAAGAAATAAAATGGTATATTAAAATAGAAAATTATTCACTTAATTAATTTAATCATATAAATTCATAAATTAAATTAATTCGAGAGTGAATTAATTTAATAAATAAATTACATAATTAATATAATTATTTGAGAAGTGAAATAATAGTCTATTAAAATATTTAATCACACAATCTTCAGTAGAACAACTTCCGGTCTTCTTTAAACTTGAATAATTTCTTCTTGATTTGTCGAACGAGCGAACTACCACTTCTGCTTGACTTCAAATATTTAATTTGGATAACTGATACATAGATGTACTGTCTGGTTCATCTGTATCTAGTTAAATCAAATATTCTTCGTCAAATAAACAATAAGAATTTGGTTAGTTCGTCGAGTCTTCGTCTTGTACGTACATCTTCATTAAATGGAATCTTCTGATGAAATAAAGTATAGAAACTTTATGTCTTCTGAATTCCTGGACGTGCCACAAAAGATTATTTGTGCACTGAGGCTTGAACATATTAATGAACTTCTTTCAGTGGCGTGCAGCAGCATCCTGGAACTTATCTGACATATGATTTCCATAAATCATTTGACGTTCTTCGTACTGATTCTGATGACTTGCTATTTACTGAGCTTTCTTATCTGAGTTGAGTTGTACCTCTTTAAATACAAATAGGCTGAACATATGCCTTTCACCAAGTACTAACCTAGCATTGCAATTGAAACTACTAATCAAGAACTACGCACATAACTCATCATAGGCAATTAACTTGGCTTAACTTCATAATTCATGCAAATGCTCGTGATACTAACTACGACAATTACCACTAAACATGTAAAATAAAAAAAATTGAGAAAAATAGAAAGAAAACGTGAGAAATAATCAAAGCAAAATAAAATAAACGTGAACTACATGAACTAACTAACACATGCAATAATAAACTACATTATAATAATATGCTCTTCCTTAGATTACCACCCCCAAACTTAAAATTTTCAATGTCCTCATTGAAAGTGGTAAAAAGGCTAGAGCGAACACGTACCTAATCGGAGTCCTCCCCCTCCTCTGCCGGAGGTGAATCCGGTGGAGGATATTGCTTAGGTTTAAGAAATGGGGTATCCACTTTCTCAAACAAAATCTCGCCACCACAAATAAAATCAAGAGCATCAAATATTGTCTTTGTCCTGCAGAAAGTCTCCAAACAAACGTTAGTAAACTTAATTGTCACTTCAAGAAGTAACCATTGATCGACATTTATACTTTCAGAGAACTTTGTGATAAAACAACGAAAAAATTCACATCCATTAAAGGACCGAACTCCTTCGACTTTCACACAAGGTGGAGGCTCGGGTGGTGGTTTTTCAGAACTCTTCACTTTCACAGGAGTCATAAGAACTTCTTGGCCTTTCATGTCACTGAATAAAGAGATGAAATTGCTATCCTCTTTTTCCAAGAGTTGAAGTGTAAGAGCCTTTTGGACTGGATAACCCACCAGATTTTGTGTAAGATCATCTTGGACAATCATCATGTCAGCTTTAAAACATGCACTCTCAAGTATAGGGGTAGAGGTTGGATTGAAAGCCAAATTTTCAATATCAGAACATGGAGCAACCTTGATTGAGCTAATCCCCTTCAGGAAATGTAATTCAAGCACACCTGGTGTAGGAGAAACTACGATCAACTCGATATTGCTTTTTTCACGCACCTCATCATCGCCCACACGGTCCACAACAACAACTTCATCGATTTTGCCGTCAGCGACACGATCTTCCTCTTTATTAATAGGCACATCATCATCCCAGGTCGAAAAACTATCACAATCTCCATCATTTGCAAGAATGGTAGCATTTATGTCATCTTCAACTTGGGTGGCTATAAGTGGAGAAGAATCGGGTTGTTCGACAGTAAAAGAACTAGCTAACCGCTCAAGTCGAGCCTCCATCATCAGTTGTGTAGCTTTGAGTTCCTTAAGCGTCTTGTTTATGTTCACCAACATATCATATACCTCATTTGTTTGATCAGAAAGCACTTCTACAGTGGGTTGAGGAACCTGTAGCTCTTGTACTTGAGGATATTGATACTGTTGAGATTGTGGTTGCTCATATTGAGGCTGATAATACTGTTGCTCAAACTGATCATATTGTTGCATTGGAGGTTCTTCATAACATTGTTGATGAAATTTTTGTTCTTGAAATTGATGTTGACCATGATATGGGAAATCACCAAAATTGTTGTCCATGTAAGAGAAATCTGGTTGATCCATCCATTCTTGATCACAAGAATTAGAATACTGATTGTACTCATATCCTTCTTGATAATTATATCCATGTCCCGACTGAGTATTCTGAGAGTTGAAGTGGTTATAAGAGCATTCATAACTATAGTGACCCTGAACACCACAAACTTGACAGAAGCTGTATGTTGTAGGGGCAACTTGTGACATCTTATCGACACTCATCGGATACAAGGTCGGCTCTGTAGCTTTCGACGAATATGCCTCAACTATGGAAGATAGAAGTGCAAAGGTATCGACTTCTTCCATTGTAACCCTGTAACAGCACAAACACAGCCAAGAACGCAGTAAAAGCTACCTCACTTGGAACTGAAGTCCCAAGGAGGCAAAGGAAACATTATAAATAACTAAACAAAAACAATAGATACAACAACAACTAAGAAAAGTGAGAAAAGAATCCGAGTCAGTGAATTTTAATGCACACTGATGACAAGTACATAAACTAATTAATTAACACCGAGTCCCCGGCAGCGGCGCCAAAAACTTGTTCGGTGAAATCTACACGCAAGCGCACGTGATCACAAGTAATATATTTGTTCGTTCCCACAGAGACTGGTGAATTAAGAATACGCACCTATGCAACAATGTATGATCAATTATCACTGCCAAGACAATTAACAAGGATTGGTTTCTTTTATACTAATACTTAAATTTACTAATCAAATTCAGAATAGGAAAACACATGGGACTCTAATTTCATTATCGAATTCATCTAGAATTGAATTTACTGATTAACATGCGACTGTTGATCCTAATCAGACAACACGGAAGTAATACATGCCAACTCTCGTTGCACACATATCATACCAATCAAAATCCGCAATTAAGACAGAAATCTCATGGACACCAACAAAGCTCAGACCCTATATCTCTATAGCGGTAGTGTAAGCAGAGAGGTTTAATAGCAAGTCGTCTATCGTGATTACACAGGGTGATAAAAATAGTTCAAGTCTACCACAAATTATGCTTCATTCACATAATCCTATGTTTACATGGCATAGTTCTAAATTCAATCATCCACTCTCGCTTCAGAAAGAATTAACAAACAACTTAGAAGTTAGCTACGCTCCCAAGAAGAATAAGCACGGCTCATGCAAAGAAATCAACGTATGTCACACAATCAAGCAATAAATATTCGTTACTAGACTACATCGATAAATCCATTAGAATCCCATGAAGGCGGTTAGTTCATAATCGAACTAATCGACATCATGGGTTCTAATGAAAACATGATAAATAAACTACGAGAATTAAACGAAATAAAAGTGCTTGAATTAATAATAAAGAACACAACGTTACAGATTGATGTTCACGATCTCGCTCGAAACTGTCACTTCCTCGCGAAGAACGATCCAATACAACTGATAATGTGCTTGAATGATTAAACTGAAAACTACGATATTGTTCTATTCTACTCAAACTACTTCTATGAGGCTAGGGTTTTACACACGAGAAATTATAAAGTGCATTGACCAAGTCAACCGGGCCTCGACCGCTGCGAAAATCCATCAGAAAAGCTGTAAAAATCGGCCCGGGGAGTTCTGCTGGGCGCGGCCGCGCTAAGTATAGCGCAGGCGCGCTAGTTGCAGCAGTTAGTAGCGCGGGCGCGCTAACAAGTAGCGCGGGCGCGCTACTGTCTGTGATGACAGCCCCGTTTCTTCGTTTCTCGCTCGTTCTCGCGTGCATGTCCTTCCTCGCTTCTAGTACCACTTCCGTAGGTGATCACGGTTGCATTTAGCACATGCAACAAGCCCTTTAAACCCCTAGATAGCTCTAGTGGAAGAGTGTGCTCTCGTGAGGGTTTGTAGAAGATATACCCACAAAATCCCAAGTCGCGGTGAATCCACAATCCTCTATTCTTGCAAATAATGCCCCAAAACCAACCTAAAATGATAGAAAATCACTTCATCACCTCAACTCGTGACCTGCACAGAAAAACAATAAAAACACATCAAAAGACACTAAACACTTAAGTACAACCAACCAATTTAAGCGGAAATGAAGGCCTATAAGTGTGTATAAATACCACTTATCAACATGTAGCTTCATTTTCGGTTGTTTGAAATTGGAATCAACTTGTAGTTTCATTCTTTGCTCGTTTGAGCCCGGAAACAACTTGTAGCTTCATTATTGACTAGATTGAAGTTGTAAACAACTTTTAGCTTCATTCCAGACTCGTTTGAAGTTGAAAACAACTTGTAGCTTCATTTTCGGTTGTTTGAAATTGGAATCAACTTGTAGTTTCATTCTTGGCTCGTTTGAGTCCGGAAACAACTTGTAGCTTCATTATTGACTAGATTGAAGTTGGAAACAACTTGTAGCTTCATTCCAGACCCGTTTGAAGTTGAAAACAACTTGTAGCTTCATTTTCGGTTGTTTGAAATTTGAATCAACTTGTAGTTTCATTCTTGGCTCGTTTGAGCCCGGAAACAACTTGTAGCTTCATTATTGACTAGATTGAAGTTGGAAACAACTTGTAGCTTCATTCCAGACCCGTTTGAAGTTGAAAACAACTTGTAGCTTCATTTTCGGTTGTTTGAAATTGGAATCAACTTGTAGCTTCATTCTTGGCTCGTTTGAGCCCGGAAACAACTTGTAGCTTAATTTTGACTACATTGAAGTTGGAAACAACTTGTAGCTTCATTCCAGACTAGTTTGAAGTTAAATAAAACATGTAGCTTCATTTTCGGTTGTTTGAAATTGGAATCAACTTGTAGTTTCATTCTTGGCTCGTTTGAGCCCGGAAACAAGTTGTAGCTTAATTTTGACTACATTGAAGTTGGAAACAACTGGTAGCTTCATTCCAGACTCGTTTGAAGTTGAAAACAACATGTAGCTTCATTTTCGGTTGTTTGAAATTGGAATCAACTTGTAGTTTCATTCTTGGCTCGTTTGAGCCCGGAAACAACTTGTAGCTTCATTATTGACTAGATTGAAGTTGGAAACAACTTGTAGCTTCATTCCAAACTCGTTTGGATTTTAAAACAACTTGTAGCTTCATTTTCGGTTGTTTGAAATTGGAATCAACTTGCAGTTTCATTCCTGACTCGTTTGAGCCCGGAAACAACTTGTAGCTTCATTATTGACTAGATTGAAGTTGGAAACAACATGTAGCTTCATTCCAGACTCGTTTGAAGTTGAAAACAACATGTAGCTTCATTTTCGGTTGTTTGAAATTGGAATCAACTTGTAGTTTCATTCTTGGCTCGTTTGAGCCCGGAAACAACTTGTAGCTTCATTATTGACTAGATATAAGTTGGAAACAACTTGTAGCTTCATTCCAGACCCGTTTGAAGTTGAAAACAACTTGTAGCTTCATTTTCGGTTGTTTGAAATTGGAATCAACTTGTAGTTTCATTCTTGGCTCGTTTGAGCCCGGAAACAACTTGTAGCTTCATTATTGACTACATTGAAGTTGAAAACAACTTGTAGCTTCATTCCAGACTCGTTTGAAGTTAAATAAAACATGTAGCTTCATTTTCGGTTGTTTGAAATTGGAATCAACTTGTAGTTTCATTCTTGACTCGTTTGAGCCCGGAAACAAGTTGTAGCTTAATTTTGACTACATTGAAGTTGGAAACAACTTGTAGCTTCATTCCAGACTCGTTTGAAGTTGAAAACAACATGTAGCTTCATTTTCGGTTGTTAGAAATTGGAATCAACTTGTAGTTTCATTCTTGGCTCGTTTGAGCCCGAAAACAACTTGTAGCTTCATTATTGACTACATTGAAGTTGAAAACAACTTGTAGCTTCATTCCAGACTCGTTTGAAGTTAAATAAAACATGTAGCTTCATTTTCGGTTGTTTGAAATTGGAGTCAACTTGTAGTTTCATTCTTGGCTCGTTTGAGCCCAGAAACAATTTGTAGCTTAATTTTGATTACATTGAAGTTGGAAACAACTTGTAGCTTCATTCCAGACTCGTTTGAAGTTGAAAACAACATGTAGCTTCATTTTCGGTTGTTTGAAATTGGAATCAACTTGTAGTTTCATTCTTTGCTCGTTTGAGCCCGGAAACAACTTGTAGCTTCATTATTGACTAGATTGAAGTTGTAAACAACATTTAGCTTCATTCCAGACTCGTTTGAAGTTGAAAACAACTTGTAGCTTCATTTTCGGTTGTTTGAAATTGGAATCAACTTGTAGTTTCATTCTTGGCTCGTTTGAGCCCGGAAACAACTTGTAGCTTCATTATTGACTAGATTGAAGTTGGAAACAACTTGTAGCTTCATTCCAGACCTGTTTGAAGTTGAAACCAACTTGTAGCTTCATTTTCGGTTGTTTGAAATTTGAATCAACTTGCAGTTTCATTCCTGACTCGTTTGAGCCCGGAAACAACTTGTAGCTTCATTATTGACTAGATTGAAGTTGGAAACAACTTGTAGCTTCATTCCAGACCCGTTTGAAGTTGAAAACAACTTGTAGCTTCATTTTCGGTTGTTTGAAATTTGAATCAACTTGTAGTTTCATTCTTGGCTCGTTTGAGCCCGGAAACAACTTGTAGCTTCATTATTGACTAGATTGAAGTTGGAAACAACTTGTAGCTTCATTCCAGACCCGTTTGAAGTTGAAAACAACTTGTAGCTTCATTTTCGGTTGTTTGAAATTGGAATCAACTTGTAGCTTCATTCTTGGCTCGTTTGAGCCCGGAAACAACTTGTAGCTTAATTTTGACTACATTGAAGTTGGAAACAACTTGTAGTTTCATTCCAGACTAGTTTGAAGTTAAATAAAACATGTAGCTTCATTTTCGGTTGTTTGAAATTGGAATCAACTTGTAGTTTCATTCTTGGCTCGTTTGAGCCCAGAAACAAGTTGTAGCTTAATTTTGACTACATTGAAGTTGGAAACAACTTGTAGCTTCATTCCAGACTCGTTTGAAGTTGAAAACAACATGTAGCTTCATTTTCGGTTGTTTGAAATTGGAATCAACTTGTAGTTTCATTCTTGGCTCGTTTGAGCCCAGAAACAACTTGTAGCTTCATTATTGACTAGATTGAAGTTGGAAACAACTTGTAGCTTCATTCCAAACTCGTTTGGATTTTAAAACAACTTGTAGCTTCATTTTCGGTTGTTTGAAATTGGAATCAACTTGCAGTTTCATTCCTGACTCGTTTGAGCCCGGAAACAACTTGTAGCTTCATTATTGACTAGATTGAAGTTGGAAACAACTTGTAGCTTCATTCCAGACTCGTTTGAAGTTGAAAACAACATGTAGCTTCATTTTCGGTTGTTTGAAATTGGAATCAACTTGTAGTTTCATTCTTGGCTCGTTTGAGCCCGGAAACAACTTGTAGCTTCATTATTGACTAGATTGAAGTTGGAAACAACTTGTAGCTTCATTCCAGACCCGTTTGAAGTTGAAAACAACTTGTAGCTTCATTTTCGGTTGTTTGAAATTGGAATCAACTTGTAGTTTCATTCTTGGCTCGTTTGAGCCCGGAAACAACTTGTAGCTTCATTATTGACTACATTGAAGTTGAAAACAACTTGTAGCTTCATTCCAGACTCGTTTGAAGTTGAAAACAACATGTAGCTTCATTTTCGGTTGTTTGAAATTGGAATCAACTTGTAGTTTCATTCTTTGCTCGTTTGAGCCCGGAAACAACTTGTAGCTTCATTATTGACTAGATTGAAGTTGTAAACAACATTTAGCTTCATTCCAGACTCGTTTGAAGTTGAAAACAACTTGTAGCTTCATTTTCGGTTGTTTGAAATTGGAATCAACTTGTAGTTTCATTCTTGGCTCGTTTGAGCCCGGAAACAACTTGTAGCTTCATTATTGACTAGATTGAAGTTGGAAACAACTTGTAGCTTCATTCCAGACCTGTTTGAAGTTGAAACCAACTTGTAGCTTCATTTTCGGTTGTTTGAAATTTGAATCAACTTGCAGTTTCATTCCTGACTCGTTTGAGCCCGGAAACAACTTGTAGCTTCATTATTGACTAGATTGAAGTTGGAAACAACTTGTAGCTTCATTCCAGACCCGTTTGAAGTTGAAAACAACTTGTAGCTTCATTTTCGGTTGTTTGAAATTTGAATCAACTTGTAGTTTCATTCTTGGCTCGTTTGAGCCCGGAAACAACTTGTAGCTTCATTATTGACTAGATTGAAGTTGGAAACAACTTGTAGCTTCTTTCCAGACCCGTTTGAAGTTGAAAACAACTTGTAGCTTCATTTTCGGTTGTTTGAAATTGGAATCAACTTGTAGCTTCATTCTTGGCTCGTTTGAGCCCGGAAACAACTTGTAGCTTAATTTTGACTACATTGAAGTTGGAAACAACTTGTAGTTTCATTCCAGACTAGTTTGAAGTTAAATAAAACATGTAGCTTCATTTTCGGTTGTTTGAAATTGGAATCAACTTGTAGTTTCATTCTTGGCTCGTTTGAGCCCAGAAACAAGTTGTAGCTTAATTTTGACTACATTGAAGTTGGAAACAACTTGTAGCTTCATTCCAGACTCGTTTGAAGTTGAAAACAACATGTAGCTTCATTTTCGGTTGTTTGAAATTGGAATCAACTTGTAGTTTCATTCTTGGCTCGTTTGAGCCCAGAAACAACTTGTAGCTTCATTATTGACTAGATTGAAGTTGGAAACAATTTGTAGCTTCATTCCAAACTCGTTTGGATTTTAAAACAACTTGTAGCTTCATTTTCGGTTGTTTGAAATTGGAATCAACTTGCAGTTTCATTCCTGACTCGTTTGAGCCCGGAAACAACTTGTAGCTTCATTATTGACTAGATTGAAGTTGGAAACAACTCGTAGCTTCATTCCAGACTCGTTTGAAGTTGAAAACAACATGTAGCTTCATTTTCGGTTGTTTGAAATTGGAATCAACTTGTAGTTTCATTCTTGGCTCGTTTGAGCCCGGAAACAACTTGTAGCTTCATTATTGACTAGATTGAAGTTGGAAACAACTTGTAGCTTCATTCCAGACCCGTTTGAAGTTGAAAACAACTTGTAGCTTCATTTTCGGTTGTTTGAAATTGGAATCAACTTGTAGTTTCATTCTTTGCTCGTTTGAGCCCGGAAACAACTTGTAGCTTCATTATTGACTAGATTGAAGTTGTAAACAACATTTAGCTTCATTCCAGACTCGTTTGAAGTTGAAAACAACTTGTAGCTTCATTTTCGGTTGTTTGAAATTGGAATCAACTTGTAGTTTCATTCTTGGCTCGTTTGAGCCCGGAAACAACTTGTAGCTTCATTATTGACTAGATTGAAGTTGGAAACAACTTGTAGCTTCATTCCAGACCTGTTTGAAGTTGAAACCAACTTGTAGCTTCATTTTCGGTTGTTTGAAATTTGAATCAACTTGCAGTTTCATTCCTGACTCGTTTGAGCCCGGAAACAACTTGTAGCTTCATTATTGACTAGATTGAAGTTGGAAACAACTTGTAGCTTCATTCCAGACCCGTTTGAAGTTGAAAACAACTTGTAGCTTCATTTTCGGTTGTTTGAAATTTGAATCAACTTGTAGTTTCATTCTTGGCTCGTTTGAGCCCGGAAACAACTTGTAGCTTCATTATTGACTAGATTGAAGTTGGAAACAACTTGTAGCTTCTTTCCAGACCCGTTTGAAGTTGAAAACAACTTGTAGCTTCATTTTCGGTTGTTTGAAATTGGAATCAACTTGTAGCTTCATTCTTGGCTCGTTTGAGCCCGGAAACAACTTGTAGCTTAATTTTGACTACATTGAAGTTGGAAACAACTTGTAGTTTCATTCCAGACTAGTTTGAAGTTAAATAAAACATGTAGCTTCATTTTCGGTTGTTTGAAATTGGAATCAACTTGTAGTTTCATTCTTGGCTCGTTTGAGCCCAGAAACAAGTTGTAGCTTAATTTTGACTACATTGAAGTTGGAAACAACTTGTAGCTTCATTCCAGACTCGTTTGAAGTTGAAAACAACATGTAGCTTCATTTTCGGTTGTTTGAAATTGGAATCAACTTGTAGTTTCATTCTTGGCTCGTTTGAGCCCAGAAACAACTTGTAGCTTCATTATTGACTAGATTGAAGTTGGAAACAACTTGTAGCTTCATTCCAAACTCGTTTGGATTTTAAAACAACTTGTAGCTTCATTTTCGGTTGTTTGAAATTGGAATCAACTTGCAGTTTCATTCCTGACTCGTTTGAGCCCGGAAACAACTTGTAGCTTCATTATTGACTAGATTGAAGTTGGAAACAACTTGTAGCTTCATTCCAGACTCGTTTGAAGTTGAAAACAACATGTAGCTTCATTTTCGGTTGTTTGAAATTGGAATCAACTTGTAGTTTCATTCTTGGCTCGTTTGAGCCCGGAAACAACTTGTAGCTTCATTATTGACTAGATTGAAGTTGGAAACAACTTGTAGCTTCATTCCAGACCCGTTTGAAGTTGAAAACAACTTGTAGCTTCATTTTCGGTTGTTTGAAATTGGAATCAACTTGTAGTTTCATTCTTGGCTCGTTTGAGCCCGGAAACAACTTGTAGCTTCATTATTGACTACATTGAAGTTGAAAACAACTTGTAGCTTCATTCCAGACTCGTTTGAAGTTAAATAAAACATGTAGCTTCATTTTCGGTTGTTTGAAATTGGAATCAACTTGTAGTTTCATTCTTGACTCGTTTGAGCCCGGAAACAAGTTGTAGCTTAATTTTGACTACATTGAAGTTGGAAACAACTTGTAGCTTCATTCCAGACTCGTTTGAAGTTGAAAACAACATGTAGCTTCATTTTCGGTTGTTAGAAATTGGAATCAACTTGTAGTTTCATTCTTGGCTCGTTTGAGCCCGGAAACAACTTGTAGCTTCATTATTGACTACATTGAAGTTGTAAACAACTTGTAGCTTCATTCCAGACTCGTTTGAAGTTAAATAAAACATGTAGCTTCATTTTCGGTTGTTTGAAATTGGAGTCAACTTGTAGTTTCATTCTTGGCTCGTTTGAGCCCGGAAACAACTTGTAGCTTAATTATTGACTACATTGAAGTTGAAACAACTTGTAGCTTTATTCCAGACTCGTTTGAAGTTGAAAACAACATGTAGCTTCATTTTCGGTTGTTTGAAATTGGAATCAACTTGTAGTTTCATTATTTGCTCGTTTGAGCCCGGAAACAACTTGTAGCTTCATTATTGACTAGATTGAAGTTGTAAACAACATTTAGCTTCATTCCAGACTCGTTTGAAGTTGAAAACAACTTGTAGCTTCATTTTCGGTTGTTTGAAATTGGAATCAACTTGTAGCTTCATTCTTGGCTCGTTTGAGCCCGGAAACAACTTGTAGCTTAATTTTGACTACATTGAAGTTGGAAACAACTTGTAGCTTCATTCCAGACTAGTTTGAAGTTAAATAAAACATGTAGCTTCATTTTCGGTTGTTTGAAATTGGAGTCAACTTGTAGTTTCATTCTTGGCTCGTTTGAGCCCAGAAACAAGTTGTAGCTTAATTTTGACTACATTGAAGTTGGAAACAACTTGTAGCTTCATTCCAGACTCGTTTGAAGTTGAAAACAACATGTAGCTTCATTTTCAGTTGTTTGAAATTGGAATCAACTTGTAGTTTCATTCTTTGCTCGTTTGAGCCCGGAAACAACTTGTTGCTTCATTATTGACTAGATTGAAGTTGTAAACAACTTTTAGCTTCATTCCAGACTCGTTTGAAGTTGAAAACAACTTGTAGCTTCATTTTCGGTTGTTTGAAATTGGAATCAACTTGTAGTTTCATTCTTGGCTCGTTTGAGCCCGAAAACAACTTGTAGCTTCATTATTGACTAGATTGAAGTTGGAAACAACTTGTAGCTTCATTCCAGACCCGTTTGAAGTTGAAAACAACTTGTAGCTTCATTTTCGGTTGTTTGAAATTGGAATCAACTTGTAGCTTCATTCTTGGCTCGTTTGAGCCCGGAAACAACTTGTAGCTTAATTTTGACTACATTGAAGTTGGAAACAACTTGTAGCTTCATTCCAGACTAGTTTGAAGTTAAATAAAACATGTAGCTTCATTTTCGGTTGTTTGAAATTGGAATCAACTTGTAGTTTCATTCTTGGCTCGTTTGAGCCCGGAAACAAGTTGTAGCTTAATTTTGACTACATTGAAGTTGGAAACAACTTGTAGCTTCATTCCAGACTCGTTTGAAGTTGAAAACAACATGTAGCTTCATTTTCGGTTGTTTGAAATTGGAATCAACTTGTAGTTTCATTCTTTGCTCGTTTGAGCCCGGAAACAACTTGTAGCTTCATTATTGACTAGATTGAAGTTGTAAACAACTTTTAGCTTCATTCCAGACTCGTTTGAAGTTGAAAACAACTTGTAGCTTCATTTTCGGTTGTTTGAAATTGGAATCAACTTGTAGTTTCATTCTTGGCTCGTTTGAGCCCGGAAACAACTTGTAGCTTCATTATTGACTAGATTGAAGTTGGAAACAACTTGTAGCTTCATTCCAGACCCGTTTGAAGTTGAAAACAACTTGTAGCTTCATTTTCGGTTGTTTGAAATTTGAATCAACTTGTAGTTTCATTCTTGGCTCGTTTGAGCCCGGAAACAACTTGTAGCTTCATTATTGACTAGATTGAAGTTGGAAACAACTTGTAGCTTCATTCCAGACCCGTTTGAAGTTGAAAACAACTTGTAGCTTCATTTTCGGTTGTTTGAAATTGGAATCAACTTGTAGCTTCATTCTTGGCTCGTTTGAGCCCGGAAACAACTTGTAGCTTAATTTTGACTACATTGAAGTTGGAAACAACTTGTAGCTTCATTCCAGACTAGTTTGAAGTTAAATAAAACATGTAGCTTCATTTTCGGTTGTTTGAAATTGGAATCAACTTGTAGTTTCATTCTTGGCTCGTTTGAGCCCGGAAACAAGTTGTAGCTTAATTTTGACTACATTGAAGTTGGAAACAACTTGTAGCTTCATTCCAGACTCGTTTGAAGTTGAAAACAACATGTAGCTTCATTTTCGGTTGTTAGAAATTGGAATCAACTTGTAGTTTCATTCTTTGCTCGTTTGAGCCCGGAAACAACTTGTAGCTTCATTATTGACTAGATTGAAGTTGTAAACAACTTTTAGCTTCATTCCAGACTCGTTTGAAGTTGAAAACAACTTGTAGCTTCATTTTCGGTTGTTTGAAATTGGAATCAACTTGTAGTTTCATTCTTGGCTCGTTTGAGCCCGGAAACAACTTGTAGCTTCATTATTGACTAGATTGAAGTTGGAAACAACTTGTAGCTTCATTCCAGACCCGTTTGAAGTTGAAAACAACTTGTAGCTTCATTTTCGGTTGTTTGAAATTGGAATCAACTTGTAGTTTCATTCTTGGCTCGTTTGAGCCCGGAAACAACTTGTAGCTTCATTATTGACTAGATTGAAGTTGGAAACAACTTGTAGCTTCATTCCAGACCCGTTTGAAGTTGAAAACAACTTGTAGATTCATTTTCGGTTGTTTGAAATTGGAATCAACTTGTAGCTTCATTCTTGGCTCGTTTGAGCCCGGAAACAACTTGTAGCTTAATTTTGACTACATTGAAGTTGGAAACAACTTGTAGCTTCATTCCAGACTAGTTTGAAGTTAAATAAAACATGTAGCTTCATTTTCGGTTGTTTGAAATTGGAATCAACTTGTAGTTTCATTCTTGGCTCGTTTGAGCCCGGAAACAAGTTGTAGCTTAATTTTGACTACATTGAAGTTGGAAACAACTTGTAGCTTCATTCCAGACTCGTTTGAAGTTGAAAACAACATGTAGCTTCATTTTCGGTTGTTAGAAATTGGAATCAACTTGTAGTTTCATTCTTTGCTCGTTTGAGCCCGGAAACAACTTGTAGCTTCATTATTGACTAGATTGAAGTTGTAAACAACTTTTAGCTTCATTCCAGACTCGTTTGAAGTTGAAAACAACTTGTAGCTTCATTTTCGGCTGTTTGAAATTGGAATCCACTTGTAGTTTCATTCTTGGCTCGTTTGAGCCCGGAAACAACTTGTAGCTTCATTATTGACTAGATTGAAGTTGGAAACAACTTGTAGCTTCATTCCAGACCCGTTTGAAGTTGAAAACAACTTGTAGCTTCATTTTCGGTTGTTTGAAATTGGAATCAACTTGTAGTTTCATTCTTGGCTCGTTTGAGCCCGGAAACAACTTGTAGCTTCATTATTGACTAGATTGAAGTTGTAAACAACTTTTAGCTTCATTCCAGACTCGTTTGAAGTTGAAAACAACTTGTAGCTTCATTTTCGGTTGTTTGAAATTGGAGTCAACTTGTAGTTTCATTCTTGGCTCGTTTGAGCCCGGAAACAAGTTGTAGCTTAATTTTGACTACATTGAAGTTGGAAACAACTTGTAGCTTCATTCCAGACTCGTTTGAAGTTGAAAACAACATGTAGCTTCATTTTCGGTTGTTTGAAATTGGAATCAACTTGTAGTTTCATTCTTTGCTCGTTTGAGCCCGGAAACAACTTGTAGCTTCATTATTGACTAGATTGAAGTTGTAAACAACTTTAGCTTCATTCCAGACTCGTTTGAAGTTGAAAACAACTTGTAGCTTCATTTTCGGTTGTTTGAAATTGGAATCAACTTGTAGTTTCATTCTTGGCTCGTTTGAGCCCGGAAACAACTTGTAGCTTCATTATTGACTAGATTGAAGTTGGAAACAACTTGTAGCTTCATTCCAGACCCGTTTGAAGTTGAAAACAACTTGTAGCTTCATTTTCGGTTGTTTGAAATTGGAATCAACTTGTAGCTTCATTCTTGGCTCGTTTGAGCCCGGAAACAACTTGTAGCTTAATTTTGACTACATTGAAGTTGGAAACAACTTGTAGCTTCATTCCAGACTAGTTTGAAGTTAAATAAAACATGTAGCTTCATTTTCGGTTGTTTGAAATTGGAATCAACTTGTAGTTTCATTCTTGGCTCGTTTGAGCCCGGAAACAAGTTGTAGCTTAATTTTGACTACATTGAAGTTGGAAACAACTTGTAGCTTCATTCCAGACTCGTTTGAAGTTGAAAACAACATGTAGCTTCATTTTCGGTTGTTAGAAATTGGAATCAACTTGTAGTTTCATTCTTTGCTCGTTTGAGCCCGGAAACAACTTGTAGCTTCATTATTGACTAGATTGAAGTTGTAAACAACTTTTAGCTTCATTCCAGACTCGTTTGAAGTTGAAAACAACTTGTAGCTTCATTTTCGGTTGTTTGAAATTGGAATCAACTTGTAGTTTCATTCTTGGCTCGTTTGAGCCCGGAAACAACTTGTAGCTTCATTATTGAGTAGATTGAAGTTGGAAACAACTTGTAGCTTCATTCCAGACCCGTTTGAAGTTGAAAACAACTTGTAGCTTCATTTTCGGTTGTTTGAAATTGGAATCAACTTGTAGTTTCATTCTTGGCTCGTTTGAGCCCGGAAACAACTTGTAGCTTCATTATTGACTAGATTGAAGTTGGAAACAACTTGTAGCTTCATTCCAGACCCGTTTGAAGTTGAAAACAACTTGTAGCTTCATTTTCGGTTGTTTGAAATTGGAATCAACTTGTAGTTTCATTCTTGGCTCGTTTGAGCCCGGAAACAACTTGTAGCTTCATTATTGACTAGATTGAAGTTGGAAACAACTTGTAGCTTCATTCCAGACCCGTTTGAAGTTGAAAACAACTTGTAGCTTCATTTTCGGTTGTTTGAAATTGGAATCAACTTGTAGCTTCATTCTTGGCTCGTTTGAGCCCGGAAACAACTTGTAGCTTAATTTTGACTACATTGAAGTTGGAAACAACTTGTAGCTTCATTCCAGACTAGTTTGAAGTTAAATAAAACATGTAGCTTCATTTTCGGTTGTTTGAAATTGGAATCAACTTGTAGTTTCATTCTTGGCTCGTTTGAGCCCGGAAACAAGTTGTAGCTTAATTTTGACTACATTGAAGTTGGAAACAACTTGTAGCTTCATTCCAGACTCGTTTGAAGTTGAAAACAACATGTAGCTTCATTTTCGGTTGTTAGAAATTGGAATCAACTTGTAGTTTCATTCTTGCTCGTTTGAGCCCGGAAACAACTTGTAGCTTCATTATTGACTAGATTGATGTTGTAAACAACTTTTAGCTTCATTCCAGACTCGTTTGAAGTTGAAAACAACTTGTAGCTTCATTTTCGGTTGTTTGAAATTGGAATCAACTTGTAGTTTCATTCTTGGCTCGTTTGAGCCCGGAAACAACTTGTAGCTTCATTATTGACTAGATTGAAGTTGGAAACAACTTGTAGCTTCATTCCAGACCCGTTTGAAGTTGAAAACAACTTGTAGCTTCATTTTCGGTTGTTTGAAATTGGAATCAACTTGTAGTTTCATTCTTGGCTCGTTTGAGCCCGGAGGAAACAACTTGTGCTTCATTATTGACTAGATTGAAGTTGGAAACAACTTGTAGCTTCATCCAGACCGTTTGAAGTTGAAAACAACT
>NC_030383.2:26391788-26433777 GCF_001625215.2 Daucus carota subsp. sativus
TTTTTAAAACAACTTGTAGCTTCATTTCGGTTGTTTGAAATTGGGAATCAACTTGTAGTTTCATTCTGGACTCGTTTGAGCCCGGAAACAACTTGTAGCTTCATTATTGACTAGATTGAAGTTGGAAACAACTTGGTAGCTTCATTCCAGACTCGTTTGACGTTGAAACAACATGTAGCTTTCATTTTCGGTTGTTAGAAATTGGAATCAACTTGTCGTTTCATTCTTGGCTCTTTGAGCCCGGAAACACTTGTAGCTTCATTATGACTACATTGAAGTTGAAAACAACTTGTAGCTTCATTCCAGACTCGTTTGAAGTTAAATAAACATGTAGCTTCATTTTCGGTTGTTTGAAATTGGAATCAACTTGTAGTTTCATTCTTGACTCGTTTGAGCCCGGAAACAAGTTGTCGCTTAATTTTGACTACATTGAAATTGGAAACAACTTGTAGCTTCATTCCAGACTCGTTTGAAGTTGAAAACAACATGTAGCTTAATTTTCGGTTGTTAGAAATTGGAATCAACTTGTAGTTTCATTCTTGGCTCGTTTGAGCCCGGAAACAACTTGTAGCTTTATTATTGACTACATTGAAGTTGAAAACAACTTGTAGCTTCATTCCAGACTCGTTTGAAGTTAAATAAAACATGTAGCTTCATTTTCGGTTGTTTGAAATTGGAGTCAACTTGTAGTTTCATTCTTGGCTCGTTTGAGCCCGGAAACAAGTTGTAGCTTAATTTTGACTACATTGAAGTTGGAAACAACTTGTAGCTTCATTCCAGACTCGTTTGAAGTTGAAAACAACATGTAGCTTCATTTTCGGTTGTTTGAAATTGGAATCAACTTGTAGTTTCATTCTTTGCTCATTTGAGCCCGGAAACAACTTGTAGCTTCATTATTGACTAGATTGAAGTTGTAAACAACTTTTAGCTTCATTCCAGACTCGTTTGAAGTTGAAAACAACTTGTAGCTTCATTTTCGGTTGTTTGAAATTGGAATCAACTTGTAGTTTCATTCTTGGCTCGTTTGAGCCCGGAAACAACTTGTAGCTTCATTATTGACTAGATTGAAGTTGGAAACAACTTGTAGCTTCATTCCAGACCCGTTTGAAGTTGAAAACAACTTGTAGCTTCATTTTCGGTTGTTTGAAATTTGAATCAACTTGTAGATTCATTCTTGGCTCGTTTGAGCCCGGAAACAACATGTAGCTTCATTATTGACTAGATTGAAGTTGGAAACAACTTGTAGCTTCATTCCAGACCCGTTTGAAGTTGAAAACAACTTGTAGCTTCATTTTCGGTTGTTTGAAATTGGAATCAACTTGTAGCTTCATTCTTGGCTCGTTTGAGCCCGGAAACAACTTGTAGCTTAATTTTGACTACATTGAAGTTGGAAACAACTTGTAGCTTCATTCCAGACTAGTTTGAAGTTAAATAAAACATGTAGCTTCATTTTCGGTTGTTTGAAATTGGAATCAACTTGCAGTTTCATTCTTGGCTCGTTTGAGCCCGGAAACAAGTTGTAGCTTAATTTTGACTACATTAAAGTTGGAAACAACTTGTAGCTTCATTCCAGACTCGTTTGAAGTTGAAAACAACATGTAGCTTGATTTTCGGTTGTTTGAAATTGGAATCAACTTGTAGTTTCATTCTTTGCTCGTTTGAGCCCGGAAACAACTTGTAGCTTCATTATTGACTAGATTGAAGTTGTAAACAACTTTTAGCTTCATTCCAGACTCGTTTGAAGTTGAAAACAACTTGTAGCTTCATTTTCGGTTGTTTGAAATTGGAATCAACTTGTAGTTTCATTCTTGGCTCGTTTGAGCCCGGAAACAACTTGTAGCTTCATTATTGACTAGATTGAAGTTGGAAACAACTTGTAGCTTCATTCCAGACCCGTTTGAAGTTGAAAACAACTTGTAGCTTCATTTTCGGTTGTTTGAAATTTGAATCAACTTGTAGATTCATTCTTGGCTCGTTTGAGCCCGGAAACAACTTGTAGCTTCATTATTGACTAGATTGAAGTTGGAAACAACTTGTAGCTTCATTCCAGACCCGTTTGAAGTTGAAAAGAACTTGTAGCTTCATTTTCGGTTGTTTGAAATTGGAATCAACTTGTAGCTTCATTCTTGGCTCGTTTGAGCCCGGAAACAACTTGTAGCTTCATTATTGACTAGATTGAAGTTGGAAACAACTTGTAGCTTCATTCCAGACTCGTTTGAAGTTGAAAACAACTTGTAGCTTCATTTTCGGTTGTTTGAAATTGGAATCAACTTGTAGTTTCATTCTTTGCTCGTTTGAGCCCGGAAACAACTTGTAGCATCATTATTGACTAGATTGAAGTTGGAAACAACTTGTAGCTTCATTCCAGACTCGTTTGAAGTTGAAAACAACATGTAGCTTCATTTTCGGTTGTTTGAAATTGGAATCAACTTGTAGTTTCATTCTTGGCTCGTTTGAGCCCGGAAACAAGTTGTAGCTTAATTTTGACTACATTGAAGTTGGAAACAACTTGTAGCTTCATTCCAGACTCGTTTGAAGTTGAAAACAACATGTAGCTTCATTTTCGGTTGTTTGAAATTGGAATCAACTTGTAGTTTCATTCTTTGCTCGTTTGAGCCCGGAAACAACTTGTAGCTTCATTATTGACTAGATTGAAGTTGGAAACAACTTGTAGCTTCATTCCAGACTCGTTTGAAGTTGAAAACAACTTGTAGCTTCATTTTCGGTTGTTTGAAATTAGAATCAACTTGTAGTTTCATTCTTGGCTCGTTTGAGCCCGGAAACAACTTGTAGCTTCATTATTGACTAGATTGAAGTTGGAAACAACTTGTAGCTTCATTCCAAACTCGTTTCGATTTTAAAACAACTTGTAGCTTCATTTTCGGTTGTTTGAAATTGGAATCAACTTGTAGTTTCATTCCTGACTCGTTTGAGCCCGGAAACAACTTGTAGCTTCATTATTGACTAGATTGAAGTTGGAAACAACTTGTAGCTTCATTCCAGACTCGTTTGAAGTTGAAAACATGTAGCTTCATTTTCGGTTGTTAGAAATTGGAATCAACTTGTAGTTTCATTCTTGGCTCGTTTGAGCCCGGAAACAACTTGTAGCTTCATTATTGACTACATTGAAGTTGAAAACAACTTGTAGCTTCATTCCAGACTCGTTTGAAGTTAAATAAAACATGTAGCTTCATTTTCGGTTGTTTGAAATTGGAATCAACTTGTAGTTTCATTCTTGGCTCGTTTGAGCCCGGAAACAAGTTGTAGCTTAATTTTGACTACATTGAAGTTGGAAACAACTTGTAGCTTCATTCCAGACTCGTTTGAAGTTGAAAACAACATGTAGCTTCATTTTCGGTTGTTTGAAATTGGAATCAACTTGTAGTTTCATTCTTTGCTCGTTTGAGCCCGGAAACAACTTGTAGCTTCATTATTGACTAGATTGAAGTTGTAAACAACTTTTAGCTTCATTCCAGACTCGTTTGAAGTTGAAAACAACTTGTAGCTTCATTTTCGGTTGTTTGAAATTAGAATCAACTTGTAGTTTCATTCTTGGCTCGTTTGAGCCAGGAAACAACTTGTAGCTTCATTATTGACTAGATTGAAGTTGGAAACAACTTGTAGCTTCATTCCAGACCCGTTTGAAGTTGAAAACAACTTGTAGCTTCATTTTCGGTTGTTTGAAATTTGAATCAACTTGTAGTTTCATTCTTTGCTCGTTTGAGCCCGGAAACAACTTGTAGCTTCATTATTGACTACATTGAAGTTGGAAACAACTTGTAGCTTCATTCCAGACTCGTTTGAAGTTAAATAAAACATGTAGCTTCATTTTCGGTTGTTTGAAATTGGAATCAACTTGTAGTTTCATTCTTGGCTCGTTTGAGCCCGGAAACAAGTTGTAGCTTAATTTTGACTACATTGAAGTTGGAAACAACTTGTAGCTTCATTCCAGACTCGTTTGAAGTTGAAAACAACATGTAGCTTCATTTTCGGTTGTTTGAAATTGGAATCAACTTGTAGTTTCATTCTTTGCTCGTTTGAGCCCGGAAACAACTTGTAGCTTCATTATTGACTAGATTGAAGTTGTAAACAACTTTTAGCTTCATTCCAGACTCGTTTGAAGTTGAAAACAACTTGTAGCTTCATTTTCGGTTGTTTGAAATTGGAATCAACTTGTAGTTTCATTCTTGGCTCGTTTGAGCCCGGAAACAACTTGTAGCTTCGTTATTGACTAGATTGAAGTTGGAAACAACTTGTAGCTTCATTCCAGACCCGTTTGAAGTTGAAAACAACTTGTAGCTTCATTTTCGGTTGTTTGAAATTTGAATCAACTTGTAGTTTCATTCTTTGCTCGTTTGAGCCCGGAAACAACTTGTAGCTTCATTATTGACTACATTGAAGTTGGAAACAACTTGTAGCTTCATTCCAGACTCGTTTGAAGTTAAATAAAACATGTAGCTTCATTTTCGGTTGTTTGAAATTGGAATCAACTTGTAGTTTCATTCTTGACTCGTTTGAGCCCGGAAACAAGTTGTAGCTTAATTTTGACTACATTGAAATTGGAAACAACTTGTAGCTTCATTCTAGACTCGTTTGAAGTTGAAAACAACATGTAGCTTCATTTTCGGTTGTTAGAAATTGGAATCAACTTGTAGTTTCATTCTTGGCTCGTTTGAGCCCGGAAACAACTTGTAGCTTCATTATTGACTAGATTGAAGTTGGAAACAACTTGTAGCTTCATTCCAGACCCGTTTGAAGTTGAAAACAACTTGTAGCTTCATTTTCGGTTGTTTGAAATTTGAATTAACTTGTAGATTCATTCTTGGCTCGTTTGAGCCCGGAAACAACATGTAGCTTCATTATTGACTAGATTGAAGTTGGAAACAACTTGTAGCTTCATTCCAGACCCGTTTGAAGTTGAAAACAACTTGTAGCTTCATTTTCGGTTGTTTGAAATTGGAATCAACTTGTAGCTTCATTCTTGGCTCGTTTGAGCCCGGAAACAACTTGTAGCTTCATTATTGACTACATTGAAGTTGAAAACAACTTGTAGCTTCATTCCAGACTCGTTAGAAGTTAAATAAAACATGTAGCTTCATTTTCGGTTGTTTGAAATTGGAATCAACTTGTAGTTTCATTCTTGGCTCGTTTGAGCCCGGAAACAAGTTGTAGCTTAATTTTGACTACATTGAAGTTGGAAACAACTTGTAGCTTCATTCCAGACTCGTTTGAAGTTGAAAACAACATGTAGCTTCATTTTCGGTTGTTTGAAATTGGAATCAACTTGTAGTTTCATTCTTTGCTCGTTTGAGCCCGGAAACAACTTGTAGCTTCATTATTGACTAGATTGAAGTTGTAAACAACTTTTAGCTTCATTCCAGACTCGTTTGAAGTTGAAAACAACTTGTAGCTTCATTTTCGGTTGTTTGAAATTGGAATCAACTTGTAGTTTCATTCTTGGCTCGTTTGAGCCCGGAAACAACTTGTAGCTTCGTTATTGACTAGATTGAAGTTGGAAACAACTTGTAGCTTCATTCCAGACCCGTTTGAAGTTGAAAACAACTTGTAGCTTCATTTTCGGTTGTTTGAAATTTGAATCAACTTGTAGTTTCATTCTTTGCTCGTTTGAGCCCGGAAACAACTTGTAGCTTCATTATTGACTACATTGAAGTTGGAAACAACTTGTAGCTTCATTCCAGACTCGTTTGAAGTTAAATAAAACATGTAGCTTCATTTTCGGTTGTTTGAAATTGGAATCAACTTGTAGTTTCATTCTTGACTCGTTTGAGCCCGGAAACAAGTTGTAGCTTAATTTTGACTACATTGAAATTGGAAACAACTTGTAGCTTCATTCTAGACTCGTTTGAAGTTGAAAACAACATGTAGCTTCATTTTCGGTTGTTAGAAATTGGAATCAACTTGTAGTTTCATTCTTGGCTCGTTTGAGCCCGGAAACAACTTGTAGCTTCATTATTGACTAGATTGAAGTTGGAAACAACTTGTAGCTTCATTCCAGACCCGTTTGAAGTTGAAAACAACTTGTAGCTTCATTTTCGGTTGTTTGAAATTTGAATCAACTTGTAGATTCATTCTTGGCTCGTTTGAGCCCGGAAACAACATGTAGCTTCATTATTGACTAGATTGAAGTTGGAAACAACTTGTAGCTTCATTCCAGACCCGTTTGAAGTTGAAAACAACTTGTAGCTTCATTTTCGGTTGTTTGAAATTGGAATCAACTTGTAGCTTCATTCTTGGCTCGTTTGAGCCCGGAAACAACTTGTAGCTTCATTATTGACTACATTGAAGTTGAAAACAACTTGTAGCTTCATTCCAGACTCGTTAGAAGTTAAATAAAACATGTAGCTTCATTTTCGGTTGTTTGAAATTGGAATCAACTTGTAGTTTCATTCTTGGCTCGTTTGAGCCCGGAAACAAGTTGTAGCTTAATTTTGACTACATTGAAGTTGGAAACAACTTGTAGCTTCATTCCAGACTCGTTTGAAGTTGAAAACAACATGTAGCTTCATTTTCGGTTGTTTGAAATTGGAATCAACTTGTAGTTTCATTCTTTGCTCGTTTGAGCCCGGAAACAACTTGTAGCTTCATTATTGACTAGATTGAAGTTGTAAACAACTTTTAGCTTCATTCCAGACTCGTTTGAAGTTGAAAACAACTTGTAGCTTCATTTTCGGTTGTTTGAAATTGGAATCAACTTGTAGTTTCATTCTTGGCTCGTTTGAGCCCGGAAACAACTTGTAGCTTCGTTATTGACTAGATTGAAGTTGGAAACAACTTGTAGCTTCATTCCAGACCCGTTTGAAGTTGAAAACAACTTGTAGCTTCATTTTCGGTTGTTTGAAATTTGAATCAACTTGTAGTTTCATTCTTTGCTCGTTTGAGCCCGGAAACAACTTGTAGCTTCATTATTGACTACATTGAAGTTGGAAACAACTTGTAGCTTCATTCCAGACTCGTTTGAAGTTAAATAAAACATGTAGCTTCATTTTCGGTTGTTTGAAATTGGAATCAACTTGTAGTTTCATTCTTGACTCGTTTGAGCCCGGAAACAAGTTGTAGCTTAATTTTGACTACATTGAAATTGGAAACAACTTGTAGCTTCATTCTAGACTCGTTTGAAGTTGAAAACAACATGTAGCTTCATTTTCGGTTGTTAGAAATTGGAATCAACTTGTAGTTTCATTCTTGGCTCGTTTGAGCCCGGAAACAACTTGTAGCTTCATTATTGACTAGATTGAAGTTGGAAACAACTTGTAGCTTCATTCCAGACCCGTTTGAAGTTGAAAACAACTTGTAGCTTCATTTTCGGTTGTTTGAAATTTGAATCAACTTGTAGATTCATTCTTGGCTCGTTTGAGCCCGGAAACAACATGTAGCTTCATTATTGACTAGATTGAAGTTGGAAACAACTTGTAGCTTCATTCCAGACCCGTTTGAAGTTGAAAACAACTTGTAGCTTCATTTTCGGTTGTTTGAAATTGGAATCAACTTGTAGCTTCATTCTTGGCTCGTTTGAGCCCGGAAACAACTTGTAGCTTCATTATTGACTACATTGAAGTTGAAAACAACTTGTAGCTTCATTCCAGACTCGTTAGAAGTTAAATAAAACATGTAGCTTCATTTTCGGTTGTTTGAAATTGGAATCAACTTGTAGTTTCATTCTTGGCTCGTTTGAGCCCGGAAACAAGTTGTAGCTTAATTTTGACTACATTGAAGTTGGAAACAACTTGTAGCTTCATTCCAGACTCGTTTGAAGTTGAAAACAACATGTAGCTTCATTTTCGGTTGTTTGAAATTGGAATCAACTTGTAGTTTCATTCTTTGCTCGTTTGAGCCCGGAAACAACTTGTAGCTTCATTATTGACTAGATTGAAGTTGTAAACAACTTTTAGCTTCATTCCAGACTCGTTTGAAGTTGAAAACAACTTGTAACTTCATTTTCGGTTGTTTGAAATTGGAATCAACTTGTAGTTTCATTCTTGGCTCGTTTGAGCCCGGAAACAACTTGTAGCTTCGTTATTGACTAGATTGAAGTTGGAAACAACTTGTAGCTTCATTCCAGACCCGTTTGAAGTTGAAAACAACTTGTAGCTTCATTTTCGGTTGTTTGAAATTTGAATCAACTTGTAGTTTCATTCTTTGCTCGTTTGAGCCCGGAAACAACTTGTAGCTTCATTATTGACTACATTGAAGTTGGAAACAACTTGTAGCTTCATTCCAGACTCGTTTGAAGTTAAATAAAACATGTAGCTTCATTTTCGGTTGTTTGAAATTGGAATCAACTTGTAGTTTCATTCTTGACTCGTTTGAGCCCGGAAACAAGTTGTAGCTTAATTTTGACTACATTGAAATTGGAAACAACTTGTAGCTTCATTCTAGACTCGTTTGAAGTTGAAAACAACATGTAGCTTCATTTTCGGTTGTTAGAAATTGGAATCAACTTGTAGTTTCATTCTTGGCTCGTTTGAGCCCGGAAACAACTTGTAGCTTCATTATTGACTAGATTGAAGTTGGAAACAACTTGTAGCTTCATTCCAGACCCGTTTGAAGTTGAAAACAACTTGTAGCTTCATTTTCGGTTGTTTGAAATTTGAATCAACTTGTAGATTCATTCTTGGCTCGTTTGAGCCCGGAAACAACATGTAGCTTCATTATTGACTAGATTGAAGTTGGAAACAACTTGTAGCTTCATTCCAGACCCGTTTGAAGTTGAAAACAACTTGTAGCTTCATTTTCGGTTGTTTGAAATTGGAATCAACTTGTAGCTTCATTCTTGGCTCGTTTGAGCCCGGAAACAACTTGTAGCTTCATTATTGACTACATTGAAGTTGAAAACAACTTGTAGCTTCATTCCAGACTCGTTAGAAGTTAAATAAAACATGTAGCTTCATTTTCGGTTGTTTGAAATTGGAATCAACTTGTAGTTTCATTCTTGGCTCGTTTGAGCCCGGAAACAAGTTGTAGCTTAATTTTGACTACATTGAAGTTGGAAACAACTTGTAGCTTCATTCCAGACTCGTTTGAAGTTGAAAACAACATGTAGCTTCATTTTCGGTTGTTTGAAATTGGAATCAA
The DNA here is from genome assembly GCF_001625215.2 of Daucus carota subsp. sativus. Taxonomy (NCBI): domain Eukaryota; kingdom Viridiplantae; phylum Streptophyta; class Magnoliopsida; order Apiales; family Apiaceae; genus Daucus; species Daucus carota. The sequence goes on from NC_030383.2 coordinate 26,400,882, forward strand.
CTTGTAGTTTCATTCTTGGCTCGTTTGAGCCCGGAAACAACTTGTAGCTTCGTTATTGACTAGATTGAAGTTGGAAACTGTAATATCCGGGATTTCGACATGTGTTTATTTATACCAGTATGTAAATATTTTGTGAATATTACGTGAATTAATTGTGAATTATATGTTAAGTGACTTGCTGTATGATCGTCTATGTGTGTTATGACTTGTGAGTTGATAATTTTTATATGATCAGATCAAAATATGGAGAATTTAGGCACTCATTTGGCAAATTATGGATTATTATATGATTTGATATGTGATTTAAGGATTTAATTAAGTATATTATAAAATATTATTATTAATTGATTTTAAACCCGTTTACTCGATAATTAAACCCCGGGGGGCTTCCGGGAAAATTTCGCTGGTTTGTTATTTGAGACATTCTGAACAACTTTCGTGTTTTAACTTTTCCCATCTGGTGTACGGATTTACGTGAAAGAGTTTCGGAACGATTTTATGAATATTTTATTATTATCGATAAACGTGTACGTCGGATATTTTTAACCCCAAATTATTTTGACTAAAGCATTATATTTCTCGTACTTCGTGCCAGACAAAGCTCGGAGCCCCATACGTTTCTCGTAATGTGTGTATTTGATATTTATCTTTAAAGTCGGTTCCGAACGGATCAGTTTTATTAATACTTAATGATTAAGAAGTGTATTTTATATCCGATATGATCCAAATGGGGGCCAGTTATTTGTAATTATAAATAGGATAATTATTAGTTTATTTTTCATAATTATCATTTCAATACACGAGAATCGAGAGAAACTAGTTATTCGTTCTTCGCGTTCTTGAAGTTCAATCGAAGGTTTGAAGGCGTTATCGATCTCAGAATCAAGCATACAAGTAGTCCAAACGAAGGTATCGACGCGTAGAATCCATATCAAGTCTCAAAAACAGGTAGAGATTCACCGTTGGGGAGTAATTTAAGTTTGAAATTTCGTATGAATTAGGGTTTAATTAGGGCTTTTTGATTTTGATGTGGTTTATGTGATTTTATGCTTCCATGATGTAGATAATCTTCTCCTGATCATTTTAGTATATCATATGCATGATTTGGAGTTCAATAACATGTTCAAAATTGAGTTTAATTGTTCGAATGTGAAATTAGGGTTTATAACCCGTATGAATGTTTTCAATTGAAATTGGGGCTTTTTAATCTAGGAGGTAGAAGTGAAATTGGATGATACCATCATGTTTGTTGTGTTCCCAGGAGTGTGTACATGCCTTCAAATGTTATCAGAGGTTCCAGAATCGGCCGAATCGACGAGAAGAAGTTTCACCGGCGACGGCGAACTTCCTCGAGTTTTTCCGGCCAATTCACGAACCTCCAGCTCGATTTGATGATTGATATAGATTCCTGCTGAGTTGTAGATGTTATCTGCACCTTGGGGTGGCCGTCTACGGCCTGGAACGCCGTCTCCGGCGTCGGGACGGCGAGAACTGTAAAAATTACAGTTCAGCCCCCTGACGTTTGGAGATGGTGAAAATCAGACCTTGAACTTTCTAATTTTGCAATTTAGTCCCCCCTGAAGTTTTGAAAACTTGCAAATCAAACCCTGGAGTTTCAGATTTCTAAAATCAGTTTTATTTAATTATTTTTAATTTCGAAAATCATTTATTTAATTTTTAAAAATAGATTTTAATTATTTCTTTATTCAAAAACAAATCTAATTTAATTTATTAATTAACTTTAATTAGTAATTAATTATTATAATTAGTCAATTAATTTGAATATTAATTGATTAATTGTTTTAATTATTTATTAATTGATTTTAATTGATTTATTAATTAGATTTAATTGTTTTAATTGTTTTAAAAAATCCAGAAAAATAGTTTCAAGCTTTAGAAAATTATTCTAAAGTATACTGAAGGTTCATTAATCGATTTCAAGCGATTTCGAACCTTATTTCGAGTATTCAAACTTGTTTATTCAATTGTAACTTGATTCTTTTACCCGTTTTTATTCCGAAAAATGTTTGAAAATTCATAATAAATACCAGAAAAATCATTTCAACCTCAAACCTTTTCTGAAAAGCTATTTCATTGATTCTCTTATGTGTTAGGTGCTATGTGTTACTTGATTGAGATGTGAAATGCTTATGTGAACGTTATATGACTGTTTTAATCGTATCTTTTGAACCGTAAGTCGGATTTAAGTGAAACGAAGGGTAGATAGAAGCTTGTTTCGATTATGAAACAAATAGAATGATATAAGATTGAGTATTGATAGATGAATATGGTGATTGCCAGAGAAGGACAGGCTTAGAAAAGGAAAGCAGATAGTGTTGGAGTGATTCTGTTTAGTGAAAGCTATAGAGAGAAGTAAAGCTTCTGAATAAGGCAAGTGCTCTATTCTCAACTTGTACTTCTGTAAACTCCTTGAGTTACTGTTCTGCATATAATGTCGTTGTTCTGAATAGATTTAAAAATGCATCTGCTGATATATTGTGCTATTGATCCTGATTATTGATAAACCTTATTCAACCCTCTTGACACCTGAATTACAAACTTAACCTTGACTTTGGTTTCAATGGAACTTGTACCCATTTCTTTGAGACTTGGAAACACAAATCATTCACTTTGATATTCTTTCGTCCTTGCATGACCAACCAGTACAAGCCTATATGTTACAATACTTCACCAAATTATACAATGTCTTAACAAATACCTATATTACTCTTTTGGAAGAATGTTCACACATATACACCCTAACACTTGAAATTCCTACAAGTTAAACATATTTGAAACCTCAAGCTATTCTCACTTACATATTTCTCTCTACAAAACCTCAGATTAGCTTCACCATATACTTGATCTTTCTTTCAACCTCGAGACATTCTTCGAACATATTGTGATGATACTTGAACCTAATTCTGAATTGTCTTTTAATCTTGAGAAATATTGCAACCCTCGTTATAATGATTCTGATTTAACGATTATGATTCTGTTTTGGTAATATTGCTTCTGTTCAAATGGTATTGATTCTGGTTTATTGAGATATTGTTGATTTCATTATATTGTTAAAGAATTGGATTGTTTTACAAATGTGGACCAGATTCGTGGTCAGACCAGATTCGTGGTCATTAGGCCAATGTGTGCCTTGGATCCAGTGATAGAGCTTGGTATGTACCTGGCTCGGGGTTAGTGCGTGACTGATCAGCAGCCTAACCTTGATTTTTAAATAAAAATATGAATATCCAATTCTAATCACTGCTTTAAAAAGAGATTTGATATCCTGATTCATTCTCATTGATAATTGTTGAACTTCAGTTTATTGTTTGTATTGCTTGCTGAGCTGTAAGCTCACTCTTGCGATTCCTTATGTTCTTTTCCAGTGAAGAAAGAGACTACTGTTAGCGAGGACCCACAGGCTAGCCACCAAGCCAAGGTATCAGGATGAGTGTTGGAGGGCCTTGCTAGGAGTTGCTGATATTATGAACTTTTGAGTATCTTTTGTGTGTAAGCACTGCGTTGAGGTTTGTAAGTTGTAAGATATTGATTGGGATTCGACGTATTGTAATATAACTTAAGTTGTGGCTTGTTTCATACTATAACCTGGAGCGATCCGTGGATGTTTAGGGTCAATGCATATATTATTATTGTTTACAGGTTTATATTGTTGTGTGACCCCCAAGTCTATGACCCGGATTTGGAGGGCGTAACAGGTTGGTATCAGAGCTACAGGTTATGAGTCAATGAAACAAGCCTAGATTGTCGGGTTTGGGTAGAGGGATTAAGATTAGAAATGAGTGATAGGTAGATAGAACGTTGAGAGGTGAGTAATGGTGACTAACAGGTATTCTTATTATCAGAGATTCTTATGTACGTATTATCTCATGACTTTCAGATATTCACGATGTCAGACCCTATCATTCCTCCCAGAGATATACCCTCGACTTCTCATGCCAGGCCTCTCATACGTGGACCCCCACCCAGTACATCTAGTTCCACCCGAGGTTCTTCTATCCATACTTCTTTTCGTGATGCACCTCACCCTGTCCCATATCATGAGTTTGAGGCGATGAGGATGGATTGTCGGTACTTACTCGGGCAGATCAGAGAGTTAGAGCGTGTTATACAGATGATGGACCCTAGTAGAGCTGAGCGGGAGCTGAGGCAGAAGATTGTTGATATTAGGATGATGGCGATGGCAAAGATTACTGCAGTGAGTGAGGGTCAGGGCGACCTAGCAGACTGGGCTATATGGATCATGGGAGAGTTGGACAAGCTCGGAGGTCCTACTTTTCCTTGGAGTTAGACGGTGGTAGTTACAGAGTGGAGGTACCATGTATATTAGTGTGTAGTGTGTAGTGTGTGGTGGTAGTGTAGTGTCAGCCGATTTTGACCTGATATAGACTAAGATGTGCTGACCAGTGTGTAGGTTGCTGTTGTGTTTTACTTTTGACAAGCGCTTGCGCTGATGTACCCCCAGCTCTTTATATATATCAGAACTTTTCTTTTTCATACTGTCCTTTTACTTTATTGCACCCGTTTTACTTACTTTACATATTACACTTGTTTTACATACTGCACTTCATATAAACCCTGTGATATCATTATACCCTGTTTCTTTCACTATTGCTCTGTTCTGTGAAGAAGCATACGATTTATTTAATTCAATGATCAAAAATGTTTTCAAAAAGAAATATTCTGTTTTCTAAAAACAATTGCTAAAAGTTTTGAAGGTTAAATAAACTGCTTGTTTCTTTACAGAGCTATGCCTCCTAGAAGACAAACCCGTGCAAACAACCGTGATAACAACAATGATAACAACAATCCAGAACCTACAATGGCCCAGATTCTTCAGATCTTGGCCCAACAGACTGCCAACCTGACTCAGCAGCAGGAAAGGCAGGCTAATCCCCAGGTTACTTTCAAAAACTTTCAGTCTGTTAATCCTCCAGAGTTTAAGGGTTCAGCGGACCCTATTGAGGCTAGGATATGGTTGAAGGAAATTGAAAAGGCATTTATGTTGGTTAAAGTGAGAGATGAGCAGAAGACTGAGTTTGCTAGTTATTATTTGAAAGAGGAGGCCACCTATTGGTGGGAGTCTGTGAGAGCAATGGAAGGGACAGAGGATGTTACTTGGGATAGGTTTAAGGAATTGTTTTTGGAAAAATACTTTCCTCAATTTCTCCAGGATCGAATGGAGTTACAGTTTTTAGAATTGAAGCAAGGGGATATGTCAGTGGCTGAGTATGAGAAAAAGTTTGCTGAGTTGGCTAGGTTTGTTCCAACCTATGTAGATACTGATAGGAAGAGAGCTAAAAGATTCCAACAGGGTTTAAAGGCATGGATCAGGGGAAAGCTAGCCATATTGGAATTAGATACTTATGCGGCTGTTGTTCAGAAGGCAATGATAGCGGAAACAGAAAGTGAAATGTCTCAGAAAGAGAAAGAGGGAAAGAAGCGTAAACCAGAGCATCACGAGGGACAGTTTCAGCAGGGAAGGTTTCAGAACTTTAACCCGAAGAAAGGGAAATTTCAGCAGGGGAGAAATCCCACTTTTAAGAAGCCAGATGTAGGTGGTAGTGGACAAGGTAACCGTCCAGCTATTGGAAATCAACCAAGGCCTCCACTGCTGGAGTGCCAGATATGTGGAAAGAAACACGGGGGAATCTGTAATAGATTGAATGTGGTGTGTTATAAGTGTAATCAGAAGGGACACTATGCTAGGGAATGTCAGAACCCACCAGCACGGACCCCAATGATTCGAGATCAACCAGCAAGGAACCAAACCAATAGGACTCCAGCAGTTGGGATAACATGTTTTAGGTGTGGAAAACCAGGACACATGGTGAAAGATTGCAAGGTACCAGCCCCAAATAACCCTACACTTAGAATTATGGGATCCACTCCAGTAGTCCCAGAAGTTTCCAAAGCCAGAACCTACAACATGACTATGAGGGACGCAGTTCAGGATGCCGATGTGGTGGTAGGTACGCTTACTGTGAATTCTTTATGTGCCAAGGTTTTGATTGATTCCGGAGCTACTAGATCGTTTATTTCTGAAGATTTTGTGCATAAGTTGAATTGTCCTATAGACTTGCTTAACGAGGTTATGAATATAGAGTTGGCTAATCAGGAACGTGTCCCTGTTAGCCAAGTTTATAGGAATTGTGAAGTTGAGATCTTAGGAAGTAAGTTTTGTGCCGACTTGATACCTTTCAAGTTGGGAGAGTTTGATGTTATTTTAGGAATGGATTGGTTATCGAAGCATAACGCTCAAATAGATTGTCGTAATAAGAAGGTAATGTTAAGGGCACCGAATGAGAAGACGATAGTATTTCGAGGACAGAAACAGGTAAAGAAGTTTTTGACTATGATTCAAAAGAAGAGATTGTTGCGTCAAGGTTGTGAAGCTTATATAGCATATGTAACTGATCAGAGTCGAGAACTTGTGAAGCTTGAGGATATTCCGGTAGTAAACGAGTTCCCAGATGTATTCCCAGATGAGTTACCCGGATTACCTCCAGATAGAGAAATTGAATTTGCAATAGATTTAGCACCTGGAACCGAACCAGTATCTAAAGCCCCATATAGAATGGCACCAGTAGAAATGAAAGAATTGGCAACCCAGTTACAAGATTTGTTAGAGAAGGGAGTGATTAGACCCAGTGTATCCCCGTGGGGAGCACCAGTGTTGTTTGTGAAGAAGAAGGATGGTAGTATGAGGTTATGTATTGATTACCGGGAACTTAATAAGTTAACTATTAAGAATAGATACCCATTACCCCGTATAGATGATTTGTTTGATCAATTGAAGGGAGCGAGATGTTTTTCGAAGATTGATTTAAGATCGGGATACCATCAGCTAAAGATTAAACAGGAAGACATACCTAAAACAGCTTTTAGAACCCGATATGGTCACTATGAGTTTTTAGTGATGGCCTTTGGATTAACCAATGCCCCCGCAGCTTTTATGGATTTAATGAACAGAGTCTTTAAACCATATTTGGATAAATTTGTGATTGTATTCATAGATGATATTCTGATTTATTCCAAAACCACTGAGGATCATACAACCCACTTAAGGATGGCTTTAGAGACATTGAGAAGAGAGAAGCTGTATGCTAAGTTTTCAAAGTGTGAATTCTGGTTACAAGAGGTTCAATTTCTAGGTCATATAGTCAGTAAAGAAGGAATTAAAGTAGATCCCTCCAAGATTGAGGCAATTATGAATTGGGAAAGGCCAAGGACACCAACAGAAGTCAGAAGTTTCTTGGGTTTGGCAGGTTATTATAGAAGATTTGTTCAGGATTTCTCAAGGATTGCTGTACCAATGACGAGGCTTACCCGGAAAGAAGAAAAGTTTGTGTGGACTGAAAAGTGTGAAGAAAGTTTCCAAGAATTGAAGAAAAGGTTAGTATCAGCCCCAGTGTTATCACTTCCAGATGAGCAAGGGAATTTTGTAATTTATAGTGATGCTTCTCATAAGGGATTGGGTTGTGTGTTGATGCAACATGACAAGGTCATCGCTTATGCATCCAGACAACTCAAACCCCATGAGCAGAAGTATCCTACACATGATTTAGAACTAGCAGCCATAGTTTTTGCATTGAAGATTTGGAGACATTATTTATATGGAGAAAAGTGTGAAATCTACACTGATCATAAGAGTCTGAAGTATATCTTTACACAGAAGGAGCTGAATATGAGGCAGAGAAGGTGGTTAGAATTGATAAAGGATTATGATTGCACCATCAATTATCACCCTGAAAAGGCAAATGTAGTGGCAGATGCTTTGAGCAGGAAAGAAAGACTGAATGTGTTGACGTTACCTAAGGAAATATATAGAGAATTCGAAAAGCTGGAAATAGAAGTTAGAGTGAGTGAACCTTCAGAAGCTGGATTATATACAATGATTTTTCAACCAGAGTTACTAGAAAAGATAAGGAAATGTCAAGAGACCGTAATGGAACAGGATGTTAATAATTTAGTTGGGGAAGAACTTTGTACCCAAAAAGATGATCAGGGAATTCTAAGATTTTCTTCTAGGATATGGATTCCACCAGTATAGGAGCTGAAAGATGAAGTTTTAAATGAAGCACATAGTTCCGCTTATTCAATCCACCCCGGGAGCACTAAGATGTATAGGGATTTAAAAGAGAATTATTGGTGGCCAGATATGAAGAGAGAGATTGGAGAATGGGTAAGTAAATGTTATACGTGTCAAAGAGTGAAGGCCGAACACCAGCGACCGAGTGGATTGTTACAACCCCTAGAGATTCCAGAGTGGAAATGGGAACATATTGCGATGGATTTTATAGTTGGATTACCTAGAACGAGGGCAAATCACGATGCCATATGGGTTATTGTAGATAGACTAACTAAGTCAGCTCATTTCCTTCCCATTAACGAAAGATTCTCATTAGACAAGTTAGTCCATATGTATTTGAAAGAGATCGTCGTTCGTCACGGAGTTCCAGTTTCCATTGTATCCGATCGAGATCCACGATTCAACTCGAGATTCTGGAAGAGCTTTCAGGAATGCTTGGGCACCAGATTGAACATGAGCACTGCTTATCATCCACAAACTGATGGTCAGAGCGAAAGGACTATTCAAACGATCGAGGATATGCTACGTGTTTGTGCCATCGATTTTAAAGGCAATTGGGACGAACATCTACCATTAGTGGAATTCTCATACAACAACAGTTATCATGCAAGCATTGGAATGCCTCCTTATGAAGCTCTATATGGACGTAAATGTCGATCACCCGTATGTTGGGATGAAGTAGGAGAACGCAAATTACTTGGGCCAGAACTAGTTCAGCAGACGAAGGAAGTGATTGAAACCATTCAAAGAAGACTGATTGCAGCACAGAATCGTCAGAAAAAGTACGCGGATCAAGCCAGGAAGGATATGGAATTTGAAGAAGGAGAACCGGTATTACTGAAGATTTCGCCATGGAAAGGACTATCCCGATTTGGCAAGAAAGGAAAGCTAAGTCCCAGATACGTCGGACCATTCGAGATCTTGAGGCGCGTTGGTAAAGTGGCTTACGAATTAGCGTTACCCCCACATATGGAGCATATCCATAATGTCTTTCATGTGTCAATGCTTAAGAAGTATCATCCAGATTCTAGGCATGTGATAGAATACGAGCCAGTAGAACTTCATGCAGATTTGTCTTATGTTGAGAGTGCAATAGAGATTCTAGATAGAAAAGAGAAAGTATTGAGAAACAAAGTGGTAAAAATAGTGAGAGTATTGTGGAGAAACCCAAAAGTTGAAGAGTCAACTTGGGAGTTAGAAAGTGATATGTGTGAGAAATATCCTCACTTGTTTTCTTAGCAGATTCTGAGGACAGAATCCTTTTAAGGGGGGAAGGATGTAATATCCGGGATTTCGACATGTGTTTATTTATACCAGTATGTAAATATTTTGTGAATATTACGTGAATTAATTGTGAATTATATGTTAAGTGACTTGCTGTATGATCGTCTATGTGTGTTATGACTTGTGAGTTGATAATTTTTATATGATCAGATCAAAATATGGAGAATTTAGGCACTCATTTGGCAAATTATGGATTATTATATGATTTGATATGTGATTTAAGGATTTAATTAAGTATATTATAAAATATTATTATTAATTGATTTTAAACCCGTTTACTCGATAATTAAACCCCGGGGGCTTCCGGGAAAATTTCGCTGGTTTGTTATTTGAGACATTCTGAACAACTTTCGTGTTTTAACTTTTCCCATCTGGTGTACGGATTTACGTGAAAGAGTTTCGGAACGATTTTATGAATATTTTATTATTATCGATAAACGTGTACGTCGGATATTTTTAACCCCAAATTATTTTGACTAAAGCATTATATTTCTCGTACTTCGTGCCAGACAAAGCTCGGAGCCCCATACGTTTCTCGTAATGTGTGTATTTGATATTTATCTTTAAAGTCGGTTCCGAACGGATCAGTTTTATTAATACTTAATGATTAAGAAGTGTATTTTATATCCGATATGATCCAAATGGGGGCCAGTTATTTGTAATTATAAATAGGATAATTATTAGTTTATTTTTCATAATTATCATTTCAATACACGAGAATCGAGAGAAACTAGTTATTCGTTCTTCGCGTTCTTGAAGTTCAATCGAAGGTTTGAAGGCGTTATCGATCTCAGAATCAAGCATACAAGTAGTCCAAACGAAGGTATCGACGCGTAGAATCCATATCAAGTCTCAAAAACAGGTAGAGATTCACCGTTGGGGAGTAATTTAAGTTTGAAATTTCGTATGAATTAGGGTTTAATTAGGGCTTTTTGATTTTGATGTGGTTTATGTGATTTTATGCTTCCATGATGTAGATAATCTTCTCCTGATCATTTTGGTATATCATATGCATGATTTGGAGTTCAATAACATGTTCAAAATTGAGTTTAATTGTTCGAATGTGAAATTAGGGTTTATAACCCGTATGAATGTTTTCAATTGAAATTGGGGCTTTTTAATCTAGGAGGTAGAAGTGAAATTGGATGATACCATCATGTTTGTTGTGTTCCCAGGAGTGTGTACATGCCTTCAAATGTTATCAGAGGTTCCAGAATCGGCCGAATCGACGAGAAGAAGTTTCACCGGCGACGGCGAACTTCCTCGAGTTTTTCCGGCCAATTCAAGAACCTCCAGCTCGATTTGATGATTGATATAGATTCCTGGTGAGTTGTAGATGTTATCTGCACCTTGGGGTGGCCGTCTACGGCCTGGAACGCCGTCTCCGGCGTCGGGACGGCGAGAACTGTAAAAATTACAGTTCAGCCCCCTGACGTTTGGAGATGGTGAAAATCAGACCTTGAACTTTCTAATTTTGCAATTTAGTCCCCCCTGAAGTTTTGAAAACTTGCAAATCAAACCCTGGAGTTTCAGATTTCTAAAATCAGTTTTATTTAATTATTTTTAATTTCGAAAATCATTTATTTAATTTTTAAAAATAGATTTTAATTATTTCTTTATTCAAAAACAAATCTAATTTAATTTATTAATTAACTTTAATTAGTAATTAATTATTATAATTAGTCAATTAATTTGAATATTAATTGATTAATTGTTTTAATTATTTATTAATTGATTTTAATTGATTTATTAATTAGATTTAATTGTTTTAATTGTTTTAAAAAATCCAGAAAAATAGTTTCAAGCTTTAGAAAATTATTCTAAAGTATACTGAAGGTTCATTAATCGATTTCAAGCGATTTCGAACCTTATTTCGAGTATTCAAACTTGTTTATTCAATTGTAACTTGATTCTTTTACCCGTTTTTATTCCGAAAAATGTTTGAAAATTCATAATAAATACCAGAAAAATCATTTCAACCTCAAACCTTTTCTGAAAAGCTATTTCATTGATTCTCTTATGTGTTAGGTGCTATGTGTTACTTGATTGAGATGTGAAATGCTTATGTGAACGTTATATGACTGTTTTAATCGTATCTTTTGAACCGTAAGTCGGATTTAAGTGAAACGAAGGGTAGATAGAAGCTTGTTTCGATTATGAAACAAATAGAATGATATAAGATTGAGTATTGATAGATGAATATGGTGATTGCCAGAGAAGGACAGGCTTAGAAAAGGAAAGCAGATAGTGTTGGAGTGATTCTGTTTAGTGAAAGCTATAGAGAGAAGTAAAGCTTCTGAATAAGGCAAGTGCTCTATTCTCAACTTGTACTTCTGTAAACTCCTTGAGTTACTGTTCTGCATATAATGTCGTTGTTCTGAATAGATTTAAAAATGCATCTGCTGATATATTGTGCTATTGATCCTGATTATTGATAAACCTTATTCAACCCTCTTGACACCTGAATTACAAACTTAACCTTGACTTTGGTTTCAATGGAACTTGTACCCATTTCTTTGAGACTTGGAAACACAAATCATTCACTTTGATATTCTTTCGTCCTTGCATGACCAACCAGTACAAGCCTATATGTTACAATACTTCACCAAATTTTACAATGTCTTAACAAATACCTATATTACTCTTTTGGAAGAATGTTCACACATATACACCCTAACACTTGAAATTCCTACAAGTTAAACATATTTGAAACCTCAAGCTATTCTCACTTACATATTTCTCTCTACAAAACCTCAGATTAGCTTCACCATATACTTGATCTTTCTTTCAACCTCGAGACATTCTTCGAACATATTGTGATGATACTTGAACCTAATTCTGAATTGTCTTTTAATCTTGAGAAATATTGCAACCCTCGTTATAATGATTCTGATTTAACGATTATGATTCTGTTTTGGTAATATTGCTTCTGTTCAAATGGTATTGATTCTGGTTTATTGAGATATTGTTGATTTCATTATATTGTTAAAGAATTGGATTGTTTTACAAATGTGGACCAGATTCATGGTCAGACCAGATTCGTGGTCATTAGGCCAATGTGTGCCTTGGATCCAGTGATAGAGCTTGGTATGTACCTGGCTCGGGGTTAGTGCGTGACTGATCAGCAGCCTAACCTTGATTTTTAAATAAAAATATGAATATCCAATTCTAATCACTGCTTTAAAAAGAGATTTGATATCCTGATTCATTCTCATTGATAATTGTTGAAGTTCAGTTTATTGTTTATATTGCTTGCTGAGCTGTAAGCTCACTCTTGCGATTCCTTATGTTCTTTTCCAGTGAAGAAAGAGACTACTGTTAGCGAGGACCCACAGGCTAGCCACCAAGCCAAGGTATCAGGATGAGTGTTGGAGGGCCTTGCTAGGAGTTGCTGATATTATGAACTTTTGAGTATCTTTTGTGTGTAAGCACTGCGTTGAGGTTTGTAAGTTGTAAGATATTGATTGGGATTCGACGTATTGTAATATAACTTAAGTTGTGGCTTGTTTCATACTATAACCTGGAGCGATCCGTGGATGTTTAGGGTCAATGCATATATTATTATTGTTTACAGGTTTATATTGTTGTGTGACCCCCAAGTCTATGACCCGGATTTGGAGGGCGTAACAGAAACAACTTGTAGCTTCATTCCAGACCCGTTTGAAGTTGAAAACAACTTGTAGCTTCATTTTCGGTTGTTTGAAATTTGAATCAACTTGTAGATTCATTCTTGGCTCGTTTGAGCCCGGAAACAACTTGTAGCTTCATTATTGACTAGATTGAAGTTGGAAACAACTTGTAGCTTCATTCCAGACCCGTTTGAAGTTGAAAACAACTTGTAGCTTCATTTTCGGTTGTTTGAAATTGGAATCAACTTGTAGCTTCATTCTTGGCTCGTTTGAGCCCGGAAACAACTTGTAGCTTAATTTTGACTACATTGAAGTTGGAAACAACTTGTAGCTTCATTCCAGACTAGTTTGAAGTTAAATAAAACATGTAGCTTCATTTTCGGTTGTTTGAAATTGGAATCAACTTGCAGTTTCATTCTTGGCTCGTTTGAGCCCGGAAACAAGTTGTAGCTTAATTTTGACTACATTAAAGTTGGAAACAACTTGTAGCTTCATTCCAGACTCGTTTGAAGTTGAAAACAACATGTAGCTTCATTTTCGGTTGTTAGAAATTGGAATCAACTTGTAGTTTCATTCTTTGCTCGTTTGAGCCCGGAAACAACTTGTAGCTTCATTATTGACTAGATTGAAGTTGTAAACAACTTTTAGCTTCATTCCAGACTCGTTTGAAGTTGAAAACAACTTGTAGCTTCATTTTCGGTTGTTTGAAATTGGAATCAACTTGTAGTTTCATTCTTGGCTCGTTTGAGCCCGGAAACAACTTGTAGCTTCATTATTGACTAGATTGAAGTTGGAAACAACTTGTAGCTTCATTCCAGACTCGTTTGAAGTTGAAAACAACTTGTAGCTTCATTTTCGGTTGTTTGAAATTGGAATCAACTTGTAGTTTCATTCTTGGCTCGTTTGAGCCCGGAAACAACTTGTAGCTTCATTATTGACTAGATTGAAGTTGGAAACAACTTGTAGCTTCATTCCAGACTCGTTTGAAGTTGAAAACAACATGTAGCTTCATTTTCGGTTGTTTGAAATTGGAATCAACTTGTAGTTTCATTCTTGGCTCGTTTGAGCCCGGAAACAACTTGTAGCTTCATTATTGACTACATTGAAGTTGGAAACAACTTGTAGCTTCATTCCAGACTCGTTTGAAGTTAAATAAAACATGTAGCTTCATTTTCGGTTGTTTGAAATTGGAATCAACTTGTAGTTTCATTCTTGGCTCGTTTGAGCCCGGAAACAAGTTGTAGCTTAATTTTGACTACATTGAAGTTGGAAACAACTTGTAGCTTCATTCCAGACTCGTTTGAAGTTGAAAACAACATGTAGCTTCATTTTCGGTTGTTAGAAATTGGAATCAACTTGTAGTTTCATTCTTTGCTCGTTTGAGCCCGGAAACAACTTGTAGCTTCATTATTGACTAGATTGAAGTTGTAAACAACTTTTAGCTTCATTCCAGACTCGTTTGAAGTTGAAAACAACTTGTAGCTTCATTTTCGGTTGTTTGAAATTGGAATCAACTTGTAGTTTCATTCTTGGCTCGTTTGAGCCCGGAAACAACTTGTAGCTTCATTATTGACTAGATTGAAGTTGGAAACAACTTGTAGCTTCATTCCAGACTCGTTTGAAGTTGAAAACAACTTGTAGCTTCATTTTCGGTTGTTTGAAATTGGAATCAACTTGTAGTTTCATTCTTGGCTCGTTTGAGCCCGGAAACAACTTGTAGCTTCATTATTGACTACATTGAAGTTGGAAACAACTTGTAGCTTCATTCCAGACTCGTTTGAAGTTGAAAACAACTGTAGCTTCATTTTCGGTTGTTTGAAATTGGAATCAACTTGTAGTTTCATTCTTGGCTCGTTTGAGCCCGGAAACAACTTGTAGCTTCATTATTGACTACATTGAAGTTGGAAACAACTTGTAGCTTCATTCCAGACTCGTTTGAAGTTGAAAACAACATGTAGCTTCATTTTCGGTTGTTTGAAATTGGAATCAACTTGTAGTTTCATTCTTGGCTCGTTTGAGCCCGGAAACAACTTGTAGCTTCATTATTGACTAGATTGAAGTTGGAAACAACTTGTAGCTTCATTCCAGACTCGTTTGAAGTTGAAAACAACATGTAGCTTCATTTTCGGTTGTTTGAAATTGGAATCAACTTGTAGTTTCATTCTTGGCTCGTTTGAGCCCGGAAACAACTTGTAGCTTCATTATTGACTACATTGAAGTTGGAAACAACTTGTAGCTTCATTCCAGACTCGTTTGAAGTTAAATAAAACATGTAGCTTCATTTTCGGTTGTTTGAAATTGGAATCAACTTGTAGTTTCATTCTTGGCTCGTTTGAGCCCGGAAACAAGTTGTAGCTTAATTTTGACTACATTGAAGTTGGAAACAACTTGTAGCTTCATTCCAGACTCGTTTGAAGTTGAAAACAACATGTAGCTTCATTTTCGGTTGTTAGAAATTGGAATCAACTTGTAGTTTCATTCTTGGCTCGTTTGAGCCCGGAAACAACTTGTAGCTTCATTATTGACTAGATTGAAGTTGGAAACAACTTGTAGCTTCATTCCAGACTCGTTTGAAGTTGAAAACAACTTGTAGCTTCATTTTCGGTTGTTTGAAATTGGAATCAACTTGTAGTTTCATTCTTGGCTCGTTTGAGCCCGGAAACAACTTGTAGCTTCATTATTGACTAGATTGAAGTTGGAAACAACTTGTAGCTTCATTCCAGACTCGTTTGAAGTTGAAAACAACTTGTAGCTTCATTTTCGGTTGTTTGAAATTGGAATCAACTTGTAGTTTCATTCTTGGCTCGTTTGAGCCCGGAAACAACTTGTAGCTTCATTATTGACTACATTGAAGTTGGAAACAACTTGTAGCTTCATTCCAGACTCGTTTGAAGTTAAATAAAACATGTAGCTTCATTTTCGGTTGTTTGAAATTGGAATCAACTTGTAGTTTCATTCTTGGCTCGTTTGAGCCCGGAAACAACGTTGTAGCTTAATTTTGACTACATTGAAGTTGGAAACAACTTGTAGCTTCATTCCAGACTCGTTTGAAGTTGAAAACAACATGTAGCTTCATTTTCGGTTGTTAGAAATTGGAATCAACTTGTAGTTTCATTCTTGGCTCGTTTGAGCCCGGAAACAACTTGTAGCTTCATTATTGACTAGATTGAAGTTGGAAACAACTTGTAGCTTCATTCCAGACTCGTTTGAAGTTAAATAAAACATGTAGCTTCATTTTCGGTTGTTTGAAATTGGAATCAACTTGTAGTTTCATTCTTGGCTCGTTTGAGCCCGGAAACAACTTGTAGCTTCATTATTGACTAGATTGAAGTTGGAAACAACTTGTAGCTTCATTCCAGACTCGTTTGAAGTTGAAAACAACATGTAGCTTCATTTTCGGTTGTTTGAAATTGGAATCAACTTGTAGTTTCATTCTTGGCTCGTTTGAGCCCGGAAACAACTTGTAGCTTCATTATTGACTAGATTGAAGTTGGAAACAACTTGTAGCTTCATTCCAGACTCGTTTGAAGTTAAAACAACTTGTAGCTTCATTTTCGGTTGTTTGAAATTGGAATCAACTTGTAGTTTCATTCTTGGCTCGTTTGAGCCCGGAAACAACTTGTAGCTTCATTATTGACTAGATTGAAGTTGGAAACAACTTGTAGCTTCATTCCAGACTCGTTTGAAGTTGAAAACAACATGTAGCTTCATTTTCGGTTGTTTGAAATTGGAATCAACTTGTAGTTTCATTCTTGGCTCGTTTGAGCCCGGAAACAACTTGTAGCTTCATTATTGACTACATTGAAGTTGGAAACAACTTGTAGCTTCATTCCAGACTCGTTTGAAGTTGAAAACAACATGTAGCTTCATTTTCGGTTGTTTGAAATTGGAATCAACTTGTAGTTTCATTCTTGGCTCGTTTGAGCCCGGAAACAACTTGTAGCTTCATTATTGACTACATTGAAGTTGGAAACAACTTGTAGCTTCATTCCAGACTCGTTTGAAGTTAAAACAACATGTAGCTTCATTTTCGGTTGTTTGAAATTGGAATCAACTTGTAGTTTCATTCTTGGCTCGTTTGAGCCCGGAAACAACTTGTAGCTTCATTATTGACTAGATTGAAGTTGGAAACAACTTGTAGCTTCATTCCAGACTCGTTTGAAGTTGAAAACAACATGTAGCTTCATTTTCGGTTGTTTGAAATTGGAATCAACTTGTAGTTTCATTCTTGGCTCGTTTGAGCCCGGAAACAACTTGTAGCTTCATTATTGACTAGATTGAAGTTGGAAACAACTTGTAGCTTCATTCCAGACTCGTTTGAAGTTGAAAACAACTTGTAGCTTCATTTTCGGTTGTTTGAAATTGGAATCAACTTGTAGTTTCATTCTTGCTCGTTTGAGCCCGGAAACAACTTGTAGCTTCATTATTGACTAGATTGAAGTTGGAAACAACTTGTAGCTTCATTCCAGACTCGTTTGAAGTTGAAAACAACATGTAGCTTCATTTTCGGTTGTTTGAAATTGGAATCAACTTGTAGTTTCATTCTTGGCTCGTTTGAGCCCGGAAACAACTTGTAGCTTCATTATTGACTACATTGAAGTTGGAAACAACTTGTAGCTTCATTCCAGACTCGTTTGAAGTTAAATAAAACATGTAGCTTCATTTTCGGTTGTTTGAAATTGGAATCAACTTGTAGTTTCATTCTTGGCTCGTTTGAGCCCGGAAACAAGTTGTAGCTTAATTTTGACTACATTGAAGTTGGAAACAACTTGTAGCTTCATTCCAGACTCGTTTGAAGTTGAAAACAACATGTAGCTTCATTTTCGGTTGTTAGAAATTGGAATCAACTTGTAGTTTCATTCTTTGCTCGTTTGAGCCCGGAAACAACTTGTAGCTTCATTATTGACTAGATTGAAGTTGTAAACAACTTGTAGCTTCATTCCAGACTCGTTTGAAGTTGAAAACAACTTGTAGCTTCATTTTCGGTTGTTTGAAATTGGAATCAACTTGTAGTTTCATTCTTGGCTCGTTTGAGCCCGGAAACAACTTGTAGCTTCATTATTGACTAGATTGAAGTTGGAAACAACTTGTAGCTTCATTCCAGACTCGTTTGAAGTTGAAAACAACATGTAGCTTCATTTTCGGTTGTTAGAAATTGGAATCAACTTGTAGTTTCATTCTTGCTCGTTTGAGCCCGGAAACAACTTGTAGCTTCATTATTGACTACATTGAAGTTGGAAACAACTTGTAGCTTCATTCCAGACTCGTTTGAAGTTAAATAAAACATGTAGCTTCATTTTCGGTTGTTTGAAATTGGAATCAACTTGTAGTTTCATTCTTGGCTCGTTTGAGCCCGGAAACAAGTTGTAGCTTAATTTTGACTACATTGAAGTTGGAAACAACTTGTAGCTTCATTCCAGACTCGTTTGAAGTTGAAAACAACATGTAGCTTCATTTTCGGTTGTTAGAAATTGGAATCAACTTGTAGTTTCATTCTTGGCTCGTTTGAGCCCGGAAACAACTTGTAGCTTCATTATTGACTACATTGAAGTTGGAAACAACTTGTAGCTTCATTCCAGACTCGTTTGAAGTTAAATAAAACATGTAGCTTCATTTTCGGTTGTTTGAAATTGGAATCAACTTGTAGTTTCATTCTTGGCTCGTTTGAGCCCGGAAACAACTTGTAGCTTAATTATTGACTAAATTGAAGTTGGAAACAACTTGTAGCTTCATTCCAGACTCGTTTGAAGTTGAAAACAACATGTAGCTTCATTTTCGGTTGTTTGAAATTGGAATCAACTTGTAGTTTCATTCTTGGCTCGTTTGAGCCCGGAAACAACTTGTAGCTTCATTATTGACTAGATTGAAGTTGGAAACAACTTGTAGCTTCATTCCAGACTCGTTTGAAGTTGAAAACAACTTGTAGCTTCATTTTCGGTTGTTTGAAATTGGAATCAACTTGTAGTTTCATTCTTGGCTCGTTTGAGCCCGGAAACAACTTGTAGCTTCATTATTGACTAGATTGAAGTTGGAAACAACTTGTAGCTTCATTCCAGACTCGTTTGAAGTTGAAAACAACATGTAGCTTCATTTTCGGTTGTTTGAAATTGGAATCAACTTGTAGTTTCATTCTTGGCTCGTTTGAGCCCGGAAACAACTTGTAGCTTCATTATTGACTACATTGAAGTTGGAAACAACTTGTAGCTTCATTCCAGACTCGTTTGAAGTTAAATAAAACATGTAGCTTCATTTTCGGTTGTTTGAAATTGGAATCAACTTGTAGTTTCATTCTTGGCTCGTTTGAGCCCGGAAACAAGTTGTAGCTTAATTTTGACTACATTGAAGTTGGAAACAACTTGTAGCTTCATTCCAGACTCGTTTGAAGTTGAAAACAACATGTAGCTTCATTTTCGGTTGTTAGAAATTGGAATCAACTTGTAGTTTCATTCTTGCTCGTTTGAGCCCGGAAACAACTTGTAGCTTCATTATTGACTAGATTGAAGTTGTAAACAACTTTTAGCTTCATTCCAGACTCGTTTGAAGTTGAAAACAACTTGTAGCTTCATTTTCGGTTGTTTGAAATTGGAATCAACTTGTAGTTTCATTCTTGGCTCGTTTGAGCCCGGAAACAACTTGTAGCTTCATTATTGACTAGATTGAAGTTGGAAACAACTTGTAGCTTCATTCCAGACCCGTTTGAAGTTGAAAACAACTTGTAGCTTCATTTTCGGTTGTTTGAAATTGGAATCAACTTGTAGTTTCATTCTTGGCTCGTTTGAGCCCGGAAACAACTTGTAGCTTCATTATTGACTACATTGAAGTTGGAAACAACTTGTAGCTTCATTCCAGACTCGTTTGAAGTTAAATAAAACATGTAGCTTCATTTTCGGTTGTTTGAAATTGGAATCAACTTGTAGTTTCATTCTTGGCTCGTTTGAGCCCGGAAACAAGTTGTAGCTTAATTTTGACTACATTGAAGTTGGAAACAACTTGTAGCTTCATTCCAGACTCGTTTGAAGTTGAAAACAACATGTAGCTTCATTTTCGGTTGTTTAGAAATTGGAATCAACTTGTAGTTTCATTCTTGGCTCGTTTGAGCCCGGAAACAACTTGTAGCTTCATTATTGACTACATTGAAGTTGGAAACAACTTGTAGCTTCATTCCAGACTCGTTTGAAGTTAAATAAAACATGTAGCTTCATTTTCGGTTGTTTGAAATTGGAATCAACTTGTAGTTTCATTCTTGGCTCGTTTGAGCCCGGAAACAAGTTGTAGCTTAATTTTGACTACATTGAAGTTGGAAACAACTTGTAGCTTCATTCCAGACTCGTTTGAAGTTGAAAACAACATGTAGCTTCATTTTCGGTTGTTTGAAATTGGAATCAACTTGTAGTTTCATTCTTGGCTCGTTTGAGCCCGGAAACAACTTGTAGCTTCATTATTGACTAGATTGAAGTTGGAAACAACTTGTAGCTTCATTCCAGACTCGTTTGAAGTTGAAAACAACTTGTAGCTTCATTTTCGGTTGTTTGAAATTGGAATCAACTTGTAGTTTCATTCTTGGCTCGTTTGAGCCCGGAAACAACTTGTAGCTTCATTATTGACTAGATTGAAGTTGGAAACAACTTGTAGCTTCATTCCAGACTCGTTTGAAGTTGAAAACAACATGTAGCTTCATTTTCGGTTGTTTGAAATTGGAATCAACTTGTAGTTTCATTCTTGGCTCGTTTGAGCCCGGAAACAACTTGTAGCTTCATTATTGACTACATTGAAGTTGGAAACAACTTGTAGCTTCATTCCAGACTCGTTTGAAGTTAAATAAAACATGTAGCTTCATTTTCGGTTGTTTGAAATTGGAATCAACTTGTAGTTTCATTCTTGGCTCGTTTGAGCCCGGAAACAAGTTGTAGCTTAATTTTGACTACATTGAAGTTGGAAACAACTTGTAGCTTCATTCCAGACTCGTTTGAAGTTGAAAACAACATGTAGCTTCATTTTCGGTTGTTAGAAATTGGAATCAACTTGTAGTTTCATTCTTGGCTCGTTTGAGCCCGGAAACAACTTGTAGCTTCATTATTGACTAGATTGAAGTTGGAAACAACTTGTAGCTTCATTCCAGACTCGTTTGAAGTTAAATAAAACATGTAGCTTCATTTTCGGTTGTTTGAAATTGGAATCAACTTGTAGTTTCATTCTTGGCTCGTTTGAGCCCGGAAACAACTTGTAGCTTAATTATTGACTACATTGAAGTTGGAAACAACTTGTAGCTTCATTCCAGACTCGTTTGAAGTTGAAAACAACATGTAGCTTCATTTTCGGTTGTTTGAAATTGGAATCAACTTGTAGTTTCATTCTTGCTCGTTTGAGCCCGGAAACAACTTGTAGCTTCATTATTGACTAGATTGAAGTTGGAAACAACTTGTAGCTTCATTCCAGACTCGTTTGAAGTTGAAAACAACTTGTAGCTTCATTTTCGGTTGTTTGAAATTGGAATCAACTTGTAGTTTCATTCTTGGCTCGTTTGAGCCCGGAAACAACTTGTAGCTTCATTATTGACTAGATTGAAGTTGGAAACAACTTGTAGCTTCATTCCAGACTCGTTTGAAGTTGAAAACAACTTGTAGCTTCATTTTCGGTTGTTTGAAATTGGAATCAACTTGTAGTTTCATTCTTGGCTCGTTTGAGCCCGGAAACAACTTGTAGCTTCATTATTGACTAGATTGAAGTTGGAAACAACTTGTAGCTTCATTCCAGACTCGTTTGAAGTTGAAAACAACTTGTAGCTTCATTTTCGGTTGTTTGAAATTGGAATCAACTTGTAGTTTCATTCTTGGCTCGTTTGAGCCCGGAAACAACTTGTAGCTTCATTATTGACTAAATTGAAGTTGGAAACAACTTGTAGCTTCATTCCAGACTCGTTTGAAGTTAAATAAAACATGTAGCTTCATTTTCGGTTGTTTGAAATTGGAATCAACTTGTAGTTTCATTCTTGGCTCGTTTGAGCCCGGAAACAACTTGTAGCTTAATTATTGACTAAATTGAAGTTGGAAACAACTTGTAGCTTCATTCCAGACTCGTTTGAAGTTGAAAACAACATGTAGCTTCATTTTCGGTTGTTAGAAATTGGAATCAACTTGTAGTTTCATTCTTGGCTCGTTTGAGCCCGGAAACAACTTGTAGCTTCATTATTGACTACATTGAAGTTGGAAACAACTTGTAGCTTCATTCCAGACTCGTTTGAAGTTAAATAAAACATGTAGCTTCATTTTCGGTTGTTTGAAATTGGAATCAACTTGTAGTTTCATTCTTGGCTCGTTTGAGCCCGGAAACAAGTTGTAGCTTCATTATTGACTACATTGAAGTTGGAAACAACTTGTAGCTTCATTCCAGACTCGTTTGAAGTTGAAAACAACATGTAGCTTCATTTTCGGTTGTTTGAAATTGGAATCAACTTGTAGTTTCATTCTTGGCTCGTTTGAGCCCGGAAACAACTTGTAGCTTCATTATTGACTAGATTGAAGTTGGAAACAACTTGTAGCTTCATTCCAGACTCGTTTGAAGTTGAAAACAACTTGTAGCTTCATTTTCGGTTGTTTGAAATTGGAATCAACTTGTAGTTTCATTCTTGGCTCGTTTGAGCCCGGAAACAACTTGTAGCTTCATTATTGACTAGATTGAAGTTGGAAACAACTTGTAGCTTCATTCCAGACTCGTTTGAAGTTGAAAACAACTTGTAGCTTCATTTTCGGTTGTTTGAAATTGGAATCAACTTGTAGTTTCATTCTTGGCTCGTTTGAGCCCGGAAACAACTTGTAGCTTCATTATTGACTACATTGAAGTTGGAAACAACTTGTAGCTTCATTCCAGACTCGTTTGAAGTTAAATAAAACATGTAGCTTCATTTTCGGTTGTTTGAAATTGGAATCAACTTGTAGTTTCATTCTTGGCTCGTTTGAGCCCGGAAACAAGTTGTAGCTTAATTTTGACTACATTGAAGTTGGAAACAACTTGTAGCTTCATTCCAGACTCGTTTGAAGTTGAAAACAACATGTAGCTTCATTTTCGGTTGTTAGAAATTGGAATCAACTTGTAGTTTCATTCTTGGCTCGTTTGAGCCCGGAAACAACTTGTAGCTTCATTATTGACTAGATTGAAGTTGGAAACAACTTGTAGCTTCATTCCAGACTCGTTTGAAGTTAAAAAAACATGTAGCTTCATTTTCGGTTGTTTGAAATTGGAATCAACTTGTAGTTTCATTCTTGGCTCGTTTGAGCCCGGAAACAACTTGTAGCTTCATTATTGACTAGATTGAAGTTGGAAACAACTTGTAGCTTCATTCCAGACTCGTTTGAAGTTGAAAACAACATGTAGCTTCATTTTCGGTTGTTTGAAATTGGAATCAACTTGTAGTTTCATTCTTGGCTCGTTTGAGCCCGGAAACAACTTGTAGCTTCATTATTGACTAGATTGAAGTTGGAAACAACTTGTAGCTTCATTCCAGACTCGTTTGAAGTTGAAAACAACTTGTAGCTTCATTTTCGGTTGTTTGAAATTGGAATCAACTTGTAGTTTCATTCTGGCTCGTTTGAGCCCGGAAACAACTTGTAGCTTCATTATTGGCTAGATTGAAGTTGGAAACAACTTGTAGCTTCATTCCAGACTCGTTTGAAGTTGAAAACAACTTGTAGCTTCATTTTCGGTTGTTAGAAATTGGAATCAACTTGTAGTTTCATTCTTGGCTCGTTTGAGCCCGGAAACAACTTGTAGCTTCATTATTGACTACATTGAAGTTGGAAACAACTTGTAGCTTCATTCCAGACTCGTTTGAAGTTAAATAAAACATGTAGCTTCATTTTCGGTTGTTTGAAATTGGAATCAACTTGTAGTTTCATTCTTGGCTCGTTTGAGCCCGGAAACAAGTTGTAGCTTAATTTTGACTACATTGAAGTTGGAAACAACTTGTAGCTTCATTCCAGACTCGTTTGAAGTTGAAAACAACATGTAGCTTCATTTTCGGTTGTTAGAAATTGGAATCAACTTGTAGTTTCATTCTTGGCTCGTTTGAGCCCGGAAACAACTTGTAGCTTCATTATTGACTAGATTGAAGTTGTAAACAACTTGTAGCTTCATTCCAGACTCGTTTGAAGTTGAAAACAACTTGTAGCTTCATTTTCGGTTGTTTGAAATTGGAATCAACTTGTAGTTTCATTCTTGGCTCGTTTGAGCCCGGAAACAACTTGTAGCTTCATTATTGACTAGATTGAAGTTGGAAACAACTTGTAGCTTCATTCCAGACCCGTTTGAAGTTGAAAACAACTTGTAGCTTCATTTTCGGTTGTTTGAAATTGGAATCAACTTGTAGTTTCATTCTTGGCTCGTTTGAGCCCGGAAACAACTTGTAGCTTCATTATTGACTAGATTGAAGTTGGAAACAACTTGTAGCTTCATTCCAGACTCGTTTGAAGTTAAAAAAACATGTAGCTTCATTTTCGGTTGTTTGAAATTGGAATCAACTTGTAGTTTCATTCTTGGCTCGTTTGAGCCCGGAAACAAGTTGTAGCTTAATTATTGACTACATTGAAGTTGGAAACAACTTGTAGCTTCATTCCAGACTCGTTTGAAGTTGAAAACAACATGTAGCTTCATTTTCGGTTGTTAGAAATTGGAATCAACTTGTAGTTTCATTCTTGGCTCGTTTGAGCCCGGAAACAACTTGTAGCTTCATTATTGACTACATTGAAGTTGGAAACAACTTGTAGCTTCATTCCAGACTCGTTTGAAGTTAAATAAAACATGTAGCTTCATTTTCGGTTGTTTGAAATTGGAATCAACTTGTAGTTTCATTCTTGGCTCGTTTGAGCCCGGAAACAAGTTGTAGCTTAATTTTGACTACATTGAAGTTGGAAACAACTTGTAGCTTCATTCCAGACTCGTTTGAAGTTGAAAACAACATGTAGCTTCATTTTCGGTTGTTTGAAATTGGAATCAACTTGTAGTTTCATTCTTGCTCGTTTGAGCCCGGAAACAACTTGTAGCTTCATTATTGACTAGATTGAAGTTGGAAACAACTTGTAGCTTCATTCCAGACTCGTTTGAAGTTGAAAACAACTTGTAGCTTCATTTTCGGTTGTTTGAAATTGGAATCAACTTGTAGTTTCATTCTTGGCTCGTTTGAGCCCCACGGAAACAACTTGTAGCTTCATTATTGACTAAATTGAATTTGTAAACAACTTGTAGCTGCATTCCAGACTCGTTTGAAGTTGAAAACAACTTGTAGCTTCATTTTCGGTTGTTTGAAATTGGAATCAACTTGTAGTTTCATTCTTGGCTCGTTTGAGCCCGGAAACAACTTGTAGCTTCATTATTGACTAGATTGAAGTTGGAAACAACTTGTAGCTTCATTCCAGACTCGTTTGAAGTTGAAAACAACATGTAGCTTCATTTTCGGTTGTTTGAAATTGGAATCAACTTGTAGTTTCATTCTTGGCTCGTTTGAGCCCGGAAACAACTTGTAGCTTCATTATTGACTAAATTGAAGTTGGAAACAACTTGTAGCTTCATTCCAGACTCGTTTGAAGTTGAAAACAACATGTAGCTTCATTTTCGGTTGTTGAAATTGGAATCAACTTGTAGTTTCATTCTTGCTCGTTTGAGCCCGGAAACAACTTGTAGCTTCATTATTGACTAAATTGAAGTTGGAAACAACTTGTAGCTTCATTCCAGACTCGTTTGAAGTTGAAAACAACTGTAGCTTCATTTTCGGTTGTTTGAAATTGGAATCAACTTGTAGTTTCATTCTTGGCTCGTTTGAGCCCGGAAACAACTTGTAGCTTCATTATTGACTAGATTGAAGTTGGAAACAACTTGTAGCTTCATTCCAGACTCGTTTGAAGTTGAAAACAACTTGTAGCTTCATTTTCGGTTGTTTGAAATTGGAATCAACTTGTAGTTTCATTCTTGGCTCGTTTGAGCCCGGAAACAACTTGTAGCTTCATTATTGACTAGATTGAAGTTGGAAACAACTTGTAGCTTCATTCCAGACTCGTTTGAAGTTGAAAACAACATGTAGCTTCATTTTCGGTTGTTAGAAATTGGAATCAACTTGTAGTTTCATTCTTGGCTCGTTTGAGCCCGGAAACAACTTGTAGCTTCATTATTGACTACATTGAAGTTGGAAACAACTTGTAGCTTCATTCCAGACTCGTTTGAAGTTAAATAAAACATGTAGCTTCATTTTCGGTTGTTTGAAATTGGAATCAACTTGTAGTTTCATTCTTGGCTCGTTTGAGCCCGGAAACAAGTTGTAGCTTAATTTTGACTACATTGAAGTTGGAAACAACTTGTAGCTTCATTCCAGACTCGTTTGAAGTTGAAAACAACATGTAGCTTCATTTTCGGTTGTTTGAAATTGGAATCAACTTGTAGTTTCATTCTTGGCTCGTTTGAGCCCGGAAACAACTTGTAGCTTCATTATTGACTAGATTGAAGTTGGAAACAACTTGTAGCTTCATTCCAGACTCGTTTGAAGTTAAAACAACTTGTAGCTTCATTTTCGGTTGTTTGAAATTGGAATCAACTTGTAGTTTCATTCTTGGCTCGTTTGAGCCCGGAAACAACTTGTAGCTTCATTATTGACTAGATTGAAGTTGGAAACAACTTGTAGCTTCATTCCAGACTCGTTTGAAGTTGAAAACAACATGTAGCTTCATTTTCGGTTGTTTGAAATTGGAATCAACTTGTAGTTTCATTCTTGCTCGTTTGAGCCCGGAAACAACTTGTAGCTTCATTATTGACTACATTGAAGTTGGAAACAACTTGTAGCTTCATTCCAGACTCGTTTGAAGTTGAAAACAACATGTAGCTTCATTTTCGGTTGTTTGAAATTGGAATCAACTTGTAGTTTCATTCTTGGCTCGTTTGAGCCCGGAAACAACTTGTAGCTTCATTATTGACTAGATTGAAGTTGGAAACAACTTGTAGCTTCATTCCAGACTCGTTTGAAGTTGAAAACAACATGTAGCTTCATTTTCGGTTGTTTGAAATTGGAATCAACTTGTAGTTTCATTCTTGGCTCGTTTGAGCCCGGAAACAACTTGTAGCTTCATTATTGACTAGATTGAAGTTGGAAACAACTTGTAGCTTCATTCCAGACTCGTTTGAAGTTAAAAACAACATGTAGCTTCATTTTCGGTTGTTTGAAATTGGAATCAACTTGTAGTTTCATTCTTGGCTCGTTTGAGCCCGGAAACAACTTGTAGCTTCATTATTGACTAAATTGAAGTTGGAAACAACTTGTAGCTTCATTCCAGACTCGTTTGAAGTTGAAAACAACATGTAGCTTCATTTTCGGTTGTTTGAAATTGGAATCAACTTGTAGTTTCATTCTTGGCTCGTTTGAGCCCGGAAACAACTTGTAGCTTCATTATTGACTAGATTGAAGTTGGAAACAACTTGTAGCTTCATTCCAGACTCGTTTGAAGTTGAAAACAACTTGTAGCTTCATTTTCGGTTGTTTGAAATTGGAATCAACTTGTAGTTTCATTCTTGGCTCGTTTGAGCCCGGAAACAACTTGTAGCTTCATTATTGACTAGATTGAAGTTGGAAACAACTTGTAGCTTCATTCCAGACTCGTTTGAAGTTGAAAACAACATGTAGCTTCATTTTCGGTTGTTTGAAATTGGAATCAACTTGTAGTTTCATTCTTGCTCGTTTGAGCCCGGAAACAACTTGTAGCTTCATTATTGACTAGATTGAAGTTGGAAACAACTTGTAGCTTCATTCCAGACTCGTTTGAAGTTGAAAACAACTTGTAGCTTCATTTTCGGTTGTTTGAAATTGGAATCAACTTGTAGTTTCATTCTTGGCTCGTTTGAGCCCGGAAACAACTTGTAGCTTCATTATTGACTAGATTGAAGTTGGAAACAACTTGTAGCTTCATTCCAGACTCGTTTGAAGTTGAAAACAACTTGTAGCTTCATTTTCGGTTGTTTGAAATTGGAATCAACTTGTAGTTTCATTCTTGGCTCGTTTGAGCCCGGAAACAACTTGTAGCTTCATTATTGACTAGATTGAAGTTGGAAACAACTTGTAGCTTCATTCCAGACTCGTTTGAAGTTGAAAACAACATGTAGCTTCATTTTCGGTTGTTTGAAATTGGAATCAACTTGTAGTTTCATTCTTGGCTCGTTTGAGCCCGGAAACAACTTGTAGCTTCATTATTGACTACATTGAAGTTGGAAACAACTTGTAGCTTCATTCCAGACTCGTTTGAAGTTAAATAAAACATGTAGCTTCATTTTCGGTTGTTTGAAATTGGAATCAACTTGTAGTTTCATTCTTGGCTCGTTTGAGCCCGGAAACAAGTTGTAGCTTAATTTTGACTACATTGAAGTTGGAAACAACTTGTAGCTTCATTCCAGACTCGTTTGAAGTTGAAAACAACATGTAGCTTCATTTTCGGTTGTTTGAAATTGGAATCAACTTGTAGTTTCATTCTTTGCTCGTTTGAGCCCGGAAACAACTTGTAGCTTCATTATTGACTAGATTGAAGTTGGAAACAACTTGTAGCTTCATTCCAGACTCGTTTGAAGTTGAAAACAACTTGTAGCTTCATTTTCGGTTGTTTGAAATTGGAATCAACTTGTAGTTTCATTCTTGGCTCGTTTGAGCCCGGAAACAACTTGTAGCTTCATTATTGACTAGATTGAAGTTGGAAACAACTTGTAGCTTCATTCCAGACCCGTTTGAAGTTGAAAACAACTTGTAGCTTCATTTTCGGTTGTTTGAAATTGGAATCAACTTGTAGTTTCATTCTTGGCTCGTTTGAGCCCGGAAACAACTTGTAGCTTCATTATTGACTACATTGAAGTTGGAAACAACTTGTAGCTTCATTCCAGACTCGTTTGAAGTTAAATAAAACATGTAGCTTCATTTTCGGTTGTTTGAAATTGGAATCAACTTGTAGTTTCATTCTTGGCTCGTTTGAGCCCGGAAACAACTTGTAGCTTCATTATTGACTAAATTGAAGTTGGAAACAACTTGTAGCTTCATTCCAGACTCGTTTGAAGTTGAAAACAACATGTAGCTTCATTTTCGGTTGTTTGAAATTGGAATCAACTTGTAGTTTCATTCTTGGCTCGTTTGAGCCCGGAAACAACTTGTAGCTTCATTATTGACTAGATTGAAGTTGGAAACAACTTGTAGCTTCATTCCAGACTCGTTTGAAGTTAAATAAAACATGTAGCTTCATTTTCGGTTGTTTGAAATTGGAATCAACTTGTAGTTTCATTCTTGGCTCGTTTGAGCCCGGAAACAAGTTGTAGCTTAATTTTGACTACATTGAAGTTGGAAACAACTTGTAGCTTCATTCCAGACTCGTTTGAAGTTGAAAACAACATGTAGCTTCATTTTCGGTTGTTTGAAATTGGAATCAACTTGTAGTTTCATTCTTGGCTCGTTTGAGCCCGGAAACAACTTGTAGCTTCATTATTGACTAGATTGAAGTTGGAAACAACTTGTAGCTTCATTCCAGACTCGTTTGAAGTTGAAAACAACTTGTAGCTTCATTTTCGGTTGTTTGAAATTGGAATCAACTTGTAGTTTCATTCTTGGCTCGTTTGAGCCCGGAAACAACTTGTAGCTTCATTATTGACTAGATTGAAGTTGGAAACAACTTGTAGCTTCATTCCAGACTCGTTTGAAGTTGAAAACAACCTGTAGCTTCATTTTCGGTTGTTTGAAATTGGAATCAACTTGTAGTTTCATTCTTGGCTCGTTTGAGCCCGGAAACAACTTGTAGCTTCATTATTGACTAGATTGAAGTTGGAAACAACTTGTAGCTTCATTCCAGACTCGTTTGAAGTTAAAAAAACATGTAGCTTCATTTTCGGTTGTTTGAAATTGGAATCAACTTGTAGTTTCATTCTTGGCTCGTTTGAGCCCGGAAACAACTTGTAGCTTCATTATTGACTAGATTGAAGTTGGAAACAACTTGTAGCTTCATTCCAGACTCGTTTGAAGTTGAAAACAACATGTAGCTTCATTTTCGGTTGTTAGAAATTGGAATCAACTTGTAGTTTCATTCTTGGCTCGTTTGAGCCCGGAAACAACTTGTAGCTTCATTATTGACTACATTGAAGTTGGAAACAACTTGTAGCTTCATTCCAGACTCGTTTGAAGTTAAATAAAACATGTAGCTTCATTTTCGGTTGTTTGAAATTGGAATCAACTTGTAGTTTCATTCTTGGCTCGTTTGAGCCCGGAAACAACTTGTAGCTTAATTATTGACTAAATTGAAGTTGGAAACAACTTGTAGCTTCATTCCAGACTCGTTTGAAGTTGAAAACAACATGTAGCTTCATTTTCGGTTGTTTGAAATTGGAATCAACTTGTAGTTTCATTCTTGGCTCGTTTGAGCCCGGAAACAACTTGTAGCTTCATTATTGACTAGATTGAAGTTGGAAACAACTTGTAGCTTCATTCCAGACTCGTTTGAAGTTAAAAAAACATGTAGCTTCATTTTCGGTTGTTTGAAATTGGAATCAACTTGTAGTTTCATTCTTGGCTCGTTTGAGCCCGGAAACAAGTTGTAGCTTAATTATTGACTAAATTGAAGTTGGAAACAACTTGTAGCTTCATTCCAGACTCGTTTGAAGTTGAAAACAACATGTAGCTTCATTTTCGGTTGTTTGAAATTGGAATCAACTTGTAGTTTCATTCTTGCTCGTTTGAGCCCGGAAACAACTTGTAGCTTCATTATTGACTAGATTGAAGTTGTAAACAACTTGTAGCTTCATTCCAGACTCGTTTGAAGTTGAAAACAACTTGTAGCTTCATTTTCGGTTGTTTGAAATTGGAATCAACTTGTAGTTTCATTCTTGGCTCGTTTGAGCCCGGAAACAACTTGTAGCTTCATTATTGACTAGATTGAAGTTGGAAACAACTTGTAGCTTCATTCCAGACTCGTTTGAAGTTGAAAACAACTTGTAGCTTCATTTTCGGTTGTTTGAAATTGGAATCAACTTGTAGTTTCATTCTTGGCTCGTTTGAGCCCGGAAACAACTTGTAGCTTCATTATTGACTAGATTGAAGTTGGAAACAACTTGTAGCTTCATTCCAGACTCGTTTGAAGTTAAAAAAACATGTAGCTTCATTTTCGGTTGTTTGAAATTGGAATCAACTTGTAGTTTCATTCTTGGCTCGTTTGAGCCCGGAAACAAGTTGTAGCTTAATTATTGACTACATTGAAGTTGGAAACAACTTGTAGCTTCATTCCAGACTCGTTTGAAGTTGAAAACAACATGTAGCTTCATTTTCGGTTGTTAGAAATTGGAATCAACTTGTAGTTTCATTCTTGGCTCGTTTGAGCCCGGAAACAACTTGTAGCTTCATTATTGACTAGATTGAAGTTGGAAACAACTTGTAGCTTCATTCCAGACTCGTTTGAAGTTAAAAAAACTTGTAGCTTCATTTTCGGTTGTTTGAAATTGGAATCAACTTGTAGTTTCATTCTTGGCTCGTTTGAGCCCGGAAACAACTTGTAGCTTCATTATTGACTAGATTGAAGTTGGAAACAACTTGTAGCTTCATTCCAGACTCGTTTGAAGTTGAAAACAACATGTAGCTTCATTTTCGGTTGTTTGAAATTGGAATCAACTTGTAGTTTCATTCTTGGCTCGTTTGAGCCCGGAAACAACTTGTAGCTTCATTATTGACTAAATTGAAGTTGGAAACAACTTGTAGCTTCATTCCAGACTCGTTTGAAGTTAAAAAAACATGTAGCTTCATTTTCGGTTGTTTGAAATTGGAATCAACTTGTAGTTTCATTCTTGGCTCGTTTGAGCCCGGAAACAACATGTAGCTTAATTTTGACTACATTGAAGTTGGAAACAACTTGTAGCTTCATTCCAGACTCGTTTGAAGTTGAAAAAACATGTAGCTTCATTTTCGGTTGTTTGAAATTGGAATCAACTTGTAGTTTCATTCTTGGCTCGTTTGAGCCCGGAAACAACTTGTAGCTTCATTATTGACTAGATTGAAGTTGGAAACAACTTGTAGCTTCATTCCAGACTCGTTTGAAGTTGAAAACAACTTGTAGCTTCATTTTCGGTTGTTTGAAATTGGAATCAACTTGTAGTTTCATTCTTGGCTCGTTTGAGCCCGGAAACAACTTGTAGCTTCATTATTGACTAGATTGAAGTTGGAAACAACTTGTAGCTTCATTCCAGACTCGTTTGAAGTTGAAAACAACTTGTAGCTTCATTTTCGGTTGTTTGAAATTGGAATCAACTTGTAGTTTCATTCTTGGCTCGTTTGAGCCCGGAAACAACTTGTAGCTTCATTATTGACTAGATTGAAGTTGGAAACAACTTGTAGCTTCATTCCAGACTCGTTTGAAGTTGAAAACAACTTGTAGCTTCATTTTCGGTTGTTTGAAATTGGAATCAACTTGTAGTTTCATTCTTGGCTCGTTTGAGCCCGGAAACAACTTGTAGCTTCATTATTGACTAGATTGAAGTTGGAAACAACTTGTAGCTTCATTCCAGACTCGTTTGAAGTTGAAAACAACTTGTAGCTTCATTTTCGGTTGTTTGAAATTGGAATCAACTTGTAGTTTCATTCTTGGCTCGTTTGAGCCCGGAAACAACTTGTAGCTTCATTATTGACTAGATTGAAGTTGGAAACAACTTGTAGCTTCATTCCAGACTCGTTTGAAGTTGAAAACAACTTGTAGCTTCATTTTCGGTTGTTGAAATTGGAATCAACTTGTAGTTTCATTCCTTGGCTCGTTTGAGCCCGGAAACAACTTGTAGCTTCATTATTGACTAGATTGAAGTTGGAAACAACTTGTAGCTTCATTCCAGACTCGTTTGA